>NC_073693.1:131632235-131686796 GCF_029784155.1 Uranotaenia lowii
TGTTGTGATCCCCAAATTAAGCTCAGAATCACGAAAAAACGGCTTCTAAAGGCCAGAAATCGCATTTTAAAGTTGTGATCCCAAATTAAGCTCAGAATCACGAAAAACGGCTTCTAAAGGCCAGAAATCGCATTTTAAAGTTGTGATCCCAAATTAAGCTCAGAATCCCGAAAAACGGCTTCTAAAGGCCAGAAATCGCATTTTAAAGTTGTGATCCCAAATTAAGCTCAGAATCACGAAAAACGGCTTCTAAAGGCCAGAAATCGCATTTTAAAGTTGTGATCCCAAATTAAGCTCAGAATCACGAAAAACGGCTTCTAAAGGCCAGAAATCGCATTTTAAAGTTGTGATCCCAAATTAAGCTCAGAATCACGAAAAACGGCTTCTAAAGGCCAGAAATCGCATTTTAAAGTTGTGATCCCAAATTAAGCTCAGAATCACGAAAAAACGGCTTCTAAAGGCCAGAAATCGCATTTTAAAGTTGTGATCCCAAATTAAGCTCAGAATCACGAAAAACGGCTTCTAAAGGCCAGAAATCGCATTTTAAAGTTGTGATCCCAAATTAAGCTCAGAATCACGAAAAAACGGCTTCTAAAGGCCAGAAATCGCATTTTAAAGTTGTGATCCCAAATTAAGCTCAGAATCACGAAAAACGGCTTCTAAAGGCCAGAAATCGCATTTTAAAGTTGTGATCCCAAATTAAGCTCAGAATCCGAAAAAACGGCTTCTAAAGGCCAGAAATCGCATTTTAAAGTTGTGATCCCAAATTAAGCTCAGAATCACGAAAAACGGCTTCTAAAGGCCAGAAATCGCATTTTAAAGTTGTGATCCCAAATTAAGCTCAGAATCACGAAAAAACGGCTTCTAAAGGCCAGAAATCGCATTTTAAAGTTGTGATCCCAAATTAAGCTCAGAATCACGAAAAACGGCTTCTAAAGGCCAGAAATCGCATTTTAAAGTTGTGATCCCAAATTAAGCTCAGAATCACGAAAAACGCTTCTAAAGGCCAGAAATCGCATTTTAAAGTTGTGATCCCAAATTAAGCTCAGAATCACGAAAAACGGCTTCTAAAGGCCAGAAATCGCATTTTAAAGTTGTGATCCCAAATTAAGCTCAGAATCACGAAAAAACGCTTCTAAAGGCCAGAAATCGCATTTTAAAGTTGTGATCCCAAATTAAGCTCAGAATCACGAAAAACGGCTTCTAAAGGCCAGAAATCGCATTTTGAAGTTGTGATCCCAAATTAAGCTCAGAATCACGAAAAACGGCTTCTAAAGGCCAGAAATCGCATTTAAAGTTGTGATCCCAAATTAAGCTCAGAATCCCGAAAAAACGGCTTCTAAAGGCCAGAAATCGCATTTTAAAGTTGTGATCCCAAATTAAGCTCAGAATCACGAAAAAACGGCTTCTAAAGGCCAGAAATCGCATTTTAAAGTTGTGATCCCAAATTAAGCTCAGAATCACGAAAAACGGCTTCTAAAGGCCAGAAATCGCATTTTAAAGTTGTGATCCCAAATTAAGCTCAGAATCACGAAAAAACGCTTCTAAAGGCCAGAAATCGCATTTTAAAGTTGTGATCCCAAATTAAGCTCAGAATCACGAAAAACGGCTTCTAAAGGCCAGAAATCGCATTTTAAAGTTGTGATCCCAAATTAAGCTCAGAATCACGAAAAAACGCTTCTAAAGGCCAGAAATCGCATTTTAAAGTTGTGATCCCAAATTAAGCTCAGAATCACGAAAAACGGCTTCTAAAGGCCAGAAATCGCATTTTAAAGTTGTGATCCCAAATTAAGCTCAGAATCCCGAAAAACGGCTTCTAAAGGCCAGAAATCGCATTTTAAAGTTGTGATCCCAAATTAAGCTCAGAATCCCGAAAAACGGCTTCTAAAGGCCAGAAATCGCATTTTAAAGTTGTGATCCCAAATTAAGCTCAGAATCCCGAAAAACGGCTTCTAAAGGCCAGAAATCGCATTTTAAAGTTGTGATCCCAAATTAAGCTCAGAATCCCGAAAAACGGCTTCTAAAGGCCAGAAATCGCATTTTAAAGTTGTGATCCCAAATTAAGCTCAGAATCACGAAAAACGGCTTCTAAAGGCCAGAAATCGCATTTTAAAGTTGTGATCCCAAATTAAGCTCAGAATCACGAAAAAAACGCTTCTAAAGGCCAGAAATCGCATTTTAAAGTTGTGATCCCAAATTAAGCTCAGAATCACGAAAAACGGCTTCTAAAGGCCAGAAATCGCATTTTAAAGTTGTGATCCCAAATTAGGCTCAGAATCCCGAAAAACGGCTTCTAAAGGCCAGAAATCGCATTTTAAAGTTGTGATCCCAAATTAAGCTCAGAATCACGAAAAAACGCTTCTAAAGGCCAGAAATCGCATTTTAAAGTTGTGATCCCAAATTAAGCTCAGAATCCCGAAAAACGGCTTCTAAAGGCCAGAAATCGCATTTTAAAGTTGTGATCCCAAATTAAGCTCAGAATCACGAAAAAACGGCTTCTAAAGGCCAGAAATCGCATTTTAAAGTTGTGATCCCAAATTAAGCTCAGAATCACGAAAAAACGCTTCTAAAGGCCAGAAATCGCATTTTAAAGTTGTGATCCCAAATTAAGCTCAGAATCACGAAAAAACGGCTTCTTAAGGCCAGAAATCGCATTTTAAAGTTGTGATCCCAAATTAAGCTCAGAATCACGAAAAACGGCTTCTAAAGGCCAGAAATCGCATTTTAAAGTTGTGATCCCAAATTAAGCTCAGAATCACGAAAAACGGCTTCTAAAGGCCAGAAATCGCATTTTAAAGTTGTGATCCCAAATTAGGCTCAGAATCCCGAAAAACGGCTTCTAAAGGCCAGAAATCGCATTTTAAAGTTGTGATCCCAAATTAAGCTCAGAATCCCGAAAAACGGCTTCTAAAGGCCAGAAATCGCATTTTGAAGTTGTGATCCCAAATTAAGCTCAGAATCACGAAAAAACGCTTCTAAAGGCCAGAAATCGCATTTTAAAGTTGTGATCCCAAATTAAGCTCAGAATCACGAAAAACGGCTTCTAAAGGCCAGAAATCGCATTTTAAAGTTGTGATCCCAAATTAAGCTCAGAATCCCGAAAAACGGCTTCTAAAGGCCAGAAATCGCATTTTAAAGTTGTGATCCCAAATTAAGCTCAGAATCACGAAAAAACGCTTCTAAAGGCCAGAAATCGCATTTTAAAGTTGTGATCCCAAATTAAGCTCAGAATCACGAAAAACGGCTTCTAAAGGCCAGAAATCGCATTTTAAAGTTGTGATCCCAAATTAAGCTCAGAATCACGAAAAAACGCTTCTAAAGGCCAGAAATCGCATTTTAAAGTTGTGATCCCAAATTAAGCTCAGAATCACGAAAAAACGCTTCTAAAGGCCAGAAATCGCATTTTAAAGTTGTGATCCCAAATTAAGCTCAGAATCCCGAAAAACGGCTTCTAAAGGCCAGAAATCGCATTTTAAAGTTGTTGTCGGAAGTAGCAGGCGTGTTGTTCCATTTAAATATTTTATAATTGATCAAAGCAATCGTTTAATAGATTTTAGTAGTATAAAACCAACCTGTATACACATCTCAGGTGGCGATGGAAATCCCGTGCTAAGTGTTAGTAAAAGTTTTTTTTTGTAAACATTGAAACCATGACAATTTGTGACGTCAGTTGCATTTCCAAACAAACAACCAACAGCGAAAAATATAGAGAAAAAAATCATTGCCGACTGTTGTTTACGATTCTCGCCTAGGATACATAAACATCCTAGCAAGTGACGTAGGCTTTGTTTACCTTTTTACTTCTTGAACAACGAGTTCTGTATTAGTGTGCGTGTTTCTTCATCACCTTCTTTCCACCACATTGGTATAAAACAAGAGCAGAATAAAATTCAATTCATTCTTTGTAAACTATCAAACCAAAGTAGTTGTTCTTTCTACGGCCAATACTAATAGGTTTTGGTCCCAGCAAGTTTAGAAGAATGGCCACCACAGGAGGAAGCAACACCGGTCCGGTCCAGAATTCATCGAGCCTACCATCCATCGAGCGTTTGGCTGGGCGAAGCAATTGGGCCACGTGGAGGTTTGCGGTTGAAACGTTCCTGGAGTTGGAAGAACTCTGGGAGGTGGTTAAGCCCGAACCAGATGCTGACGGTGTCCGACCAGTGGTGAATCCGGCGAAGGATCGCAAGGCGCGTGCAAAAATCATCCTTCTGCTCGAACCCGAAAATTACGTCCACGTTGTAACCGTTGTTACAAAATGCTTTAGGTAATTTTTCAATGTTTCCAAATGTTTTGTGTAAGCTGTTGTGTCATTTGTTAAATTTCGATAGGGAATTAGGGTACGATGTTTATATTAGCTAGTTTTTGTTCAAATTTCAAATTCACAAGAACACATATTGTTAGTATTAGTCAGGCGGGCTTCAGCGAGGGTGTATGTTCATGGTACTATGAACATGGAGGGATGGTCCTCCATTTTGGGTGGCGTAGCGAATGATGGAAATTGTATGAAGGCAAAGAAGAAGATGGCCTAGCTTCCGTCATAGGTCATTTCTATCTTGGCGTTCGTATGTGCGAGTTGTGAGTGTGACTTTTTAATTTGTGTAAAATACGTGGCAGGATTCTAACAGGACAATCTGATCATTCAGGTAAATGAGAATGTTATGTAACAAATGAACCATCACATTAAGCGTTGGTTAATCTTCAGGACCTTTTAATTGTGGATTGGTTTTTCCTGGAAAAACCCCCGAGACCTCACACGCACATACGATTCGGCCTAGGTAGTCCAAGACTGCCTACGCCTAAACCGTAAAGGACTCAGCTCTCTGGTTCTGCGGAACCATAATCATTAAGGAGAGACGTCTCAGGCCTAAGCGCCTTAATTATTAAGGAGACCCCCTCTCGGCGCGACCAATACGGCCTTGCTGTGGTCCGCCGATTGCGTCAAAGAGGGAAGACGCCATCGCCAACAATTTCCGAGGCCCAAATACGCCATTTTGAGCCACCTACGCAAGCCACGTTTCATCATCTACCAGCAACCGAAAGCAGCAGATCAGTACCAGCAACCAGAAAGCGCGCCAACGATTATGGTAAATCCGTCGACGGTATGTACTTACGAAAATCAATTTTGAAGTGCCCTTGAACCACACTGAACACACCCACACCCACACTTTTGCCATCAATAAAAACCCTCGAATTCAAAGTCAATAAATGCTCAACTTTTTCCTTTAAAGTAAACTTTTTAATTTGGCAAGAAACACCACAGCTTACCTCGTAAAGTTTTGTTCGCGTTCCCTCCGGGTACCCAGTAGTAGGCCGACCCTGAGACACAGTTCGGGGGTCTCCTGCTGCTGAGCTAGGTTTTCCGGGAGTGTTGGACCAGTAGGTTTTACTTGGCACCCAACGTAAATTCGTTTAGGTAACCGGAGGTTCGAGTAGAATGAAAAAAATCTAATGATTTTTTGTTTAGGGCGGTAGGTGAGTACACAAGTAGCTTTGCTAATTGTGTAATCGTCTCACACTGGAATCTTGCTAATCAAAAAGTTGAACCTGATAAATTAAAACTTTTAAACATTTGCTTTGGTAATTCCATAAGATAGTGCAATGTGCACCTATAAAATTTTAATCAAAGTTTCATAATATGCAATATAATTTTTAATCTACAAGAGCAACTATTAACTATTTTGTTCAAGGTCCTGAATGATCATTCCTATTACACAATAAAACACGAGAAAAATCAAATCATTTATTTAACCGTACTAAATTATCCTAATTGTTGTCCTGATCGTTTATTTATTTCAATCATCATATTTATTGCCACAAACAAAAAAATTCGTTAAGTTATTATCTAATTGTGTTGCCAAATATCTAAATACGTGTTAATTTATTTCTCTATTTATTTATTTATATTGTCGCGTATCTCATATCGAAAGCTTTGTCTTAATTTATAATTCACTTTTAACCCGTCACGATCTGTCCTATCATGAATTCAGAATATGCCTTGCCATATCGTTCCCTGAACGTCACACATCTTCTAGACGATGAGCTGGAGTATGAACTGGCCATCCGCGGAGTAAAATATGCTAGTGGTGAATCTAGAGATGCAAAAAGGAGAAAATTACGAAACGTACTAAAAGAACAGCGGGAAACAGGTAGCTTTGAAACACGTCGCGTAAAAGAAAGTGAAAGGGAAACAGAATTTCAAGTAGTTGATGAAAAACTTGCGAAAATTCGCGATGCGTTGGAAAATCGCAAAGCTAGAAAGTCGATGTTACCAGAATTGAAAACGCGTTTACTACATATCTATTTCCGGGTGATTAGGTTGAAAGAAGTATTTGAAACTCAAAATTTAGAAGACTTAGCGATCATGCTTCTGAATGATCATTTTCACATGTTGTCGTCCGATCCAGAGGCAGCTTTAGAAACTTCTCAAAGAATAGTAGAAGAAATAAACCGTTTGAAGGAAGTAGATTTGTATAGGCAAGAAACAGATTTAGATTCAGAGCCGGATAACAACGACGATCATAGCGATGGGGGATTCGACGCAGAACCGCGAGCGAATGCTAGCACTCCGTATCCTGTCAGAGAACCTGATTCTAAAGTTCAACATCCTGCGGACATGTTTGAGAAGCTGATGATACTTGTCGAAGATGTCGTCACGAAAAAGTTCGATGAATTGAAACAGGATAGCGAAAGTGGTAAGGTAGAATCTTTGAGAAAGAAGCAAGAAGCAGAAAAAGTTAAGGTTCGTGAAGAATTAAGGAAAGTATCACGAAAGCCGCGTAGGCATGAGTTTCGTATGCGTCCGGGAAAAGCAGAAACCGAAAACGAGTTATCGGATTCTAGCACAGGTGAAGGGATCGAAACAAGAAAGGTTTTGAAGCGTCGACCCAGATCTGTAGCGGAATGGAAGCTCAAGTACGACGGCCGTGACGAAGGAAGGAATTTAAACAGGTTTATAACGGAAGTGGAGTTCATGGCGGAAGCAGAAGGGATTGATAAAGAATCTCTTTTTAATGAGGCTATTCATTTGTTTGTAGGAGATGCTAGAGCCTGGTATATTGAGGGTAAGAAAAGTAGGGATTTCAGGAACTGGACCGAACTTGTATCTGACCTCAAAATGGAATATCAGCCACCGGATATGGATTTCCATTATGAACAGCAAGCGTCTCAGCGTAGGCAAAGAAGATCCGAGAAGTTTCAGGACTTCTATGCCTCGATCATGGAGATATTCGGCCGGATGGCTGATCCACCTTCAGAAGATCGGATGTTTCAAATTGTTTTTCGTAATCTGAGATCTGACTACAAAAACTCGTTGTTAGTCAAAGGAGTCAGAACGTTACGTAGTTTGAAGATTTGGGGAAGAAAGTTAGATGCAGCAAATTGGTCCTTGTATCGGGGTAGCACATTTAACGAGCCGAATCTTAGGGCTCAGGTGAACGAGGTTTTTGGACATTCAGCGTCAAGGGGTCAGAGGTCAAATGAGAACACCTGGAACAATAATGGAGCTCAGAGGAAACTGGAATGGAGGAACTCGAATCGCACCAGTTTGTCGAAGGATTCATCCACCGCAGGTTTCAGCAAGAAATATTACGAGACGGAGAAAAATCGTACAACCAGCCAGAATTTCAACCAGGAGAGGCGAAGAGACGTACCAGAAGCAGGAAGTAGCAGAGGGACGTTAGACAGGAGAGTATCGGAATACCGGAAGCCAGATCCCACCGTTTGTTTCAATTGCCGAGGCAATTATCATCACTATAGCGCGTGCCTGAAGGAGAGGGAAGTTTTTTGTACAGTCTGTGGTTTTCATGATTTCGTGAAGGAATCGTGCCCGGTATGTGCAAAAAACGACAGGAAGTCGTCGTAGGAGGTCGTCGACAGAAAAGCAAAAATCCTCAAACTAAATTTGTTTCACAGGAGGCGGAATTAGCTGAATTCGTTTTGAGCGTCGAGGGAGACAATCGACCGTTTACCAGGATCAACGTGATGGGGATCAGCATGCTAGGTTTGTTGGACTGCGGAGCGCAGCTAACAGTGATTGGAACCGGAAGTAGGAAGTTGTTGAGAGACCTCAAACTCAAATTGCAGCCCACTTCGGTCAAACTGTCAGCAGCAGATGGAACCAACATCGGAGTGCAGGGATCCGTAGACATGCCGGTAACGTTCGACGGTCAGACACGAATAGTTTCAACTTTAGTAGCCCCTGGATTGAAACGTCGCCTTATCTTAGGAATGAATTTTTGGAAAATTTTCAACATAGAACCCACGATTAAGAAGATAGAAGAATTTTCGGTAGAAGAGCTAGAAGGAGATGAAAAAGAAGGAGAGAATTTAACACCAGAACAAATAAAGCAAATTGAAGAAGTCAAGAAGCAGTTTAAGGTTTTCGTAGAAGGAGAAAAGCTAGAAGCAACCCCATTATACAAAGCAAAAATTGAGTTTTTGGAGGAGTTTAAGAACGAGCCGCCTATTCGACTAAACCCGTACCCATGGTCACCGGAAGTCCAAAAAAGTGTCAACGAGGAGCTGGATAAATGGATCGAGTCAGGAGTAGTCGAGCGTTCGAACAGCGATTGGGCCTTGCTTATAGTACCGGTCATGAAGAAGGAAACCCTGGAAGATGGAACCGAGCGAATGAAGGTCCGAATGTGTCTCGATGCCAGGAAATTGAACGCGAGAACCCGTCGTGATGCATATCCTCTTCCGCACCAGGACCGTATCTTGAGCAGGCTAGGGGCGTCAAAGTATTTGTCCACGATTGACTTGTCTAAGGCATTCTGGCAAGTACCTTTGGACCCTCAATCCAGGAAGTATACGGCTTTCCGAGTGTTTGGAAGAGGACTATTCCAGTTTCGTCGACTTCCGTTTGGTCTTGTCAACTCCAGTGCTGTTTTATCGAAGGTCATGGACGAAACCTTAGGCTATGGAGAACTGGAACCAAACGTGTTCGTCTACCTTGACGATATCGTCATTGCTAGCAACACGTTTGACGACCACATTCGTAGCCTCAAGGAAGTAGCAAGAAGATTGGAGAAGGCAAACCTCACGATAAACATGGAAAAGTCTAAATTCTGTGTTCCTGAGCTTCCCTATTTAGGATTCATCTTGTCTGGTAACGGCGTGCGACCTAATCCTGATAAAATTGAGGCGATAATAAATTTCGAACGTCCCACATCAGTAAGATCGCTGAGAAGGTTTCTGGGGATGACAAACTATTATCGGAGGTTTATAAGCGAGTTTAGTGAAAGTACAGCGCCATTGACTAATCTGCTTAAAGGGAAACCGAAAACCGTCCAGTGGAACGCGCAGGCAGAAGATGCGTTCAATTGTCTGAAAGAAAAGTTGATAACCGCCCCGATTTTAGCTTGTCCAGATTTCCAGAAACCTTTCACGATCCAAACTGATGCGAGTGACACAGCTGTGGCAGGAGTTTTAACTCAAGAAGCAGAAGGAGGGGAACACGTGATCGCTTACTTCTCGCGTAAACTGACCATGTCGCAAAGGGCATGGAAAGCGGTGGAGAAGGAAGGAGCAGCAGCGTTAGAGGCGATTGAAAAATTTAGGCCATACGTGGAAGGAACTCACTTTACGCTTATCACCGACTCGTCAGCATTATCATTTATTATGAATGGTAAATGGAAACCATCGTCAAAACTGAGTCGTTGGAGCATGCTTCTACAGCAATTCGATATGAGCATAAAACACCGCAAGGGCTCGGAAAACGTGGTTCCTGATGCACTATCGAGAGCTGTAGAGGCCATCAATGCTCATAATGACGATTGGTATTCCAAACTATTCTTAAAAGTGAAAAACTCTCCGGATGATTTTTTAGATTTCAAAATAGAGAATGAAAAATTGTTCAAGTATATTGCAGCTAAAATGGAAACGATGGATTATCGCTACGAGTGGAAGCTGTGTGTTCCCTCCGAGCTTAAGAAGGAAATTCTCGAGAGAGAACACGACCAGGTACTCCACCCAGGGTTCGAGAAAACCATCCATCGCTTAAAACTTCGGTATTTTTGGCCCAGCATGGCAGCAGATGCGCGGAAACACATCAAGCAATGCAGCACCTGCAAGCAATGCAAGCCGTCCAACACCGGATCCGCACCACCAATGGGGAACCAACGTCTCACCAGCAAACCTTTTCAAATCTTGGCGCTTGATTTTATACAGAATCTACCGCGAAGCCGCAGCGGGAACTGCCATTTGTTAGTTCTGATGGACATATTTTCAAAATGGTCGCTTCTCGTTCCGGTAAGAAGGATTGATGGTAAACAAGTTTGTCAAATTGTTGAGGATTGCTGGATGAGACGATTTGGAACCCCAGAGGTAATCATCAGCGACAACGCCACAACGTTCCGGGGGAAGGAATTCCAAGCCTTACTGTCCAGAAGGGGAATTCGTCACTGGCCCAACGCACGTCACCATAGTCAGGCGAATCCCGTGGAACGTGTCAATCGGACCATTAATGCATGCTTGAGGTCATACATGCAACCGGACCAACGCGTATGGGACTCGAAAATAAACGAAGTGGAAGAGTTTCTCAACACCACGGTGCATACATCCACTGGGATGTCCCCGTACCGCGTACTGTACGGACATGAGAAAATAATCAGTGGCGAGGAGCATCGGATGGAGAGGGAGACGAATGAATATTCCATCGAAGATCGTGATAATGTTCGCAAGAAACTTAATGAAAAGATGTTCAATTTGGTTCAAGATAATTTACGCAAAAGTCATGAAAGGTGTCAAAATAATTACAATTTAAGGCATAAAAAGTTTTGTCCAGCTTACCGTGTAGGGCAGAAGGTCTACAAGCGTAACTTTCAGCTATCGTCAGCAGCAGATCGCTATAATTCGAAGTATGGCCTTTTGTATACACCGTGCACGGTGGTAGCGAAGAGAGGCAGTAGCTCGTACGAGCTAGCAGATGAAGCAGGAAAGATCCTCGGGGTTTTTTCAGCTGCAGACCTTCGCCCTGGAGAAGATGAGCCCGAACAACCAACCTAAAAAGCAAAAACAATATCAGTGCACACTCTTTCGCTAAGCGGAATAGCTCTCATGCGTATTTACGTGGTACTCGTTCAGCATAGCAAGCACGTGTTGATCAGTGCGTAGTGGTCATCATATGCTATCGTTGCGCGTGAGAGGCAGAGGCTCGGAGATCGCGTCGGGACGCCGATGAGTTCTCACCAAAAGTAGCCAATCGCGTGTAGGGGAGAGTGAGTGCCAGCGAACCATCATCATTATGGGATCCCAACCACCGTCAGCTTGCATTGAGTGCCGTGCTGGATCGTCGGTGACGTCGCTCAAAGGAAAAAGAATAGAATGCACCGAAATGCATTATTAAAAATGTTTGATACCGTTGATAGTTAGTAATATTAGTTTTGCATGCATATTAGTAAATTGAAAAGAAAAGTTAAATTTTCGTGTTGGCGCCACACAAAAATGCATGCTAGGATAGATAGTCAGTAGGATAGTAGTTTAGTTAGGAATTTTCGATTTATTAATTTATTTATTTTAATTCGTAGTTTGTCGTAATATCTTTTAATATGTTTGTGATAGGTGAATATTTAGGAAAATAGTCAATTGAATAAAAAGAACAAATCAGTTTAACACTTAGTACCTGAGCACATTTTTGCACATTAGGAAACAGCCATGTTGAAAATCGCTCGTTTTCAGCATCCTTCCTTTCAACTCAGGACGGCCGCCTGAGGGAATTATGCTGAAAATAACCGTCGATCAGCTTAACATCATCAGATACATAGTAATTTGGTACGTTCTGATCATCATAGGTTCACCATAAGCATTTCCATTTTAATCTGTTCGTCTTGTAAATTTTGGCAAATTATCCGTTGAAAACACAATCGTTATAACACAATGTCCGTCTTTATTGTACGTCCGCGTGGTGATCACTACTGGAAGATCATCTTTTGTAGATTCTTATCATCATCAACTGTCAAACGAAGTAGTGAGATGAGTACTAAAAACGATCACCAATTGCTCGTGTAATCAAAAAGGTATATCAACAGGAATGAGATCAAATGTGTTGGATTATGGCAATTTTCCTTTAGGGTAAATTGACCAATAGTTGCCACAAGATTTTTAATGGTTTTTCATTTTTTGATACTTTTATTGAATTTTATCCAACTTTGAAAGAAGTTGCTATGAAATTATATGCACTGCAAATGTCTAATAGTCTTAGTTTATTCGTGAATACTTTTTGTAGATAAAATAAACAATTCATCCCAATTGCTTATTTTGTCGTGGTGGGGGGATAGTGTAACCGTTGTTACAAAATGCTTTAGGTAATTTTTCAATGTTTCCAAATGTTTTGTGTAAGCTGTTGTGTCATTTGTTAAATTTCGATAGGGAATTAGGGTACGATGTTTATATTAGCTAGTTTTTGTTCAAATTTCAAATTCACAAGAACACATATTGTTAGTATTAGTCAGGCGGGCTTCAGCGAGGGTGTATGTTCATGGTACTATGAACATGGAGGGATGGTCCTCCATTTTGGGTGGCGTAGCGAATGATGGAAATTGTATGAAGGCAAAGAAGAAGATGGCCTAGCTTCCGTCATAGGTCATTTCTATCTTGGCGTTCGTATGTGCGAGTTGTGAGTGTGACTTTTTAATTTGTGTAAAATACGTGGCAGGATTCTAACAGGACAATCTGATCATTCAGGTAAATGAGAATGTTATGTAACAAATGAACCATCACATTAAGCGTTGGTTAATCTTCAGGACCTTTTAATTGTGGATTGGTTTTTCCTGGAAAAACCCCCGAGACCTCACACGCACATACGATTCGGCCTAGGTAGTCCAAGACTGCCTACGCCTAAACCGTAAAGGACTCAGCTCTCTGGTTCTGCGGAACCATAATCATTAAGGAGAGACGTCTCAGGCCTAAGCGCCTTAATTATTAAGGAGACCCCCTCTCGGCGCGACCAATACGGCCTTGCTGTGGTCCGCCGATTGCGTCAAAGAGGGAAGACGCCATCGCCAACAATTTCCGAGGCCCAAATACGCCATTTTGAGCCACCTACGCAAGCCACGTTTCATCATCTACCAGCAACCGAAAGCAGCAGATCAGTACCAGCAACCAGAAAGCGCGCCAACGATTATGGTAAATCCGTCGACGGTATGTACTTACGAAAATCAATTTTGAAGTGCCCTTGAACCACACTGAACACACCCACACCCACACTTTTGCCATCAATAAAAACCCTCGAATTCAAAGTCAATAAATGCTCAACTTTTTCCTTTAAAGTAAACTTTTTAATTTGGCAAGAAACACCACAGCTTACCTCGTAAAGTTTTGTTCGCGTTCCCTCCGGGTACCCAGTAGTAGGCCGACCCTGAGACACAGTTCGGGGGTCTCCTGCTGCTGAGCTAGGTTTTCCGGGAGTGTTGGACCAGTAGGTTTTAACGTTAAGGAAGCGAGGACAGCTCAAGAAGTCTGGGCGAAACTGGAGGCAGCTTTCGAGGACAACGGCCTGGCGCGGCGAGTAGGGCTCCTGAGAAAATTAATTACCACGAGTCTCGAAAATTCCGTTACCATGGAAACCTACGTCAACGAAATCGTGTCCACAGCTCATCAACTCAGGGGAGTTGGTTTCGACATCACCGAGGAGTGGATAGGAACGCTTTTACTAGCCGGTTTACCCGAAAAATTTCGACCCATGATAATGGCACTCGAGAATTCAGGGACTCCGATAACTGGCGACAGTATTAAAACTAAGCTTCTGCAAGAAATTCACTCCCCCTCCGAGAAGACGGCGTTCGTTGGTAGGAAAAATTTTCCCCAGAAATCGAAGCAAGCGCAGGCTGAGCAGCAGTCCAGCAGCAGACCGAAGTGCAAATTTTGCAACAAGTACGGTCACGTGGCGAGGGAATGTCGTGCAAAGAAAAGTTCCGCATTCTGTACATTGCTGTCCACCAACGACGGAGTGAACGACAACAGCTGGTATTTTGACTCTGGTGCGTCAGAACATTTCACCAAGGATCAGCAAGTGTTAAGTGACGTGCGACCAGCCAGCGGAGTGGTGAAGGCAGCCGATAACGCCAACATGAACATCGTATCGACCGGAACAGTGAAGCTAGCAGCAAAATGTACACCGGATTGTCCCCCAATATCCGTACATCACGTGAGATTCATCCCAGGAATGTCGAGCAATTTGCTATCCGTCAGTCAAATTGTGAGACGCGGCCACGTGGTTCTGTTTCAAAACGAAGGCGTCAAAGTCATCGATCCAGAAGGAGTTACCATAGCAACCGGCTAGCACGATGTCCAAAGTGGTTTGTTCAAATTCTCTGAGCGAACAAAAATGGCAACCGTTGCAGTTTCCTCAACTGACCAGAAAACGTGGCACAGAAGGATGGGCCATCTCAACATAAGCAGTCTGAAGCAGCTGAAAAGTGGTCTTGCATCCGGAATCCATTTCACGGATGAAGAAGCTGAATCGTGCGAAGTTTGCTGTATGGGTAAGCAACAGCGATTACCTTTTCCGAAGAAGGGGAGTCGTGCCAATGAGGTCCTGGAAATTGTGCACTCCGATATTTGCGGGCCGATGGAGGTGCCATCCATCGGCGGACATCGGTACTACATATCTTTTACCGACGACAAGACGAGGCGTGCGGTGATCTATTTCCTGGAGAAGAAAACCGATTCCGAGGTGCTGAGGGCATTCAACGATTACTGCAACCAAGCTGAACGTCAAACTGGTCGGAAAATAAAGGTAATTCGCACTGATAACGGAAAAGAGTATATCAACAGGTTGTTCCAAGGGCGATTGAGAGAGCTCGGCATAAGGCACCAGACGACAGCAAGTTACACCCCCGAACAGAATTGGCTGGCGGAGAGACTCAACCGTACAATCGTCGAGAAGGCCAGATGTCTCTTGTTTGAGGCAAACCTACCGAAGCAGTTCTGGGCTGAGGCAGTTGGGGCAGCGACGTACCTATCGAATCGTTCGCCAACCAAGGGGCAAACAGTAACACCCGAGGAAGCATGGAGTGGACGAAAACCAAATTTGTCCTACGTCCGTGTTTTTGGTTCAAAAGTGATGGCGCACGTGCCCAAGCAGCGAAGGCAAAAATGGGATCCGAAAGCGTTTGAAGCAGTTCTCGTCGGATTCGAAACGGAAACCAAGGCATACCGTTTGTACAATCCGATGACAAACGACGTATTCAAGTGTCGAGATGTGACGATAATTAGCGAGCCGGAGTACTCAAATCAGCAGCCAATGGTACCTGCAAGAAGCCATCAACCGAAGGTCCGAACGTTCGTCAGTCTGGATTTCCAAGACAGCTTACCGATACCTGATGCAGGAGACAGTGTGGTTGAGGCCGCACACAATCCCGTGGTCGAGCTGGAGAACGAATCTGAGTCAGACGTGTCTCAGTATTTTTCGGAGGTGGATGAAATTAGCAGCAGCGATTTGTCTGATGAAGCAGTTGGTGACGTGACCATCACGGCGCTCCCCCCGCAACAAAACTCATATCCACCTTTGTCACAGGTGTCGAGGCGCAGCGGAAGGGAGCGCGCTATTCCAGGCAAGTACCATGACTTTGTGTTACCGAACAATGGCTTTCCGCATCACAATTTTTCAGTACCACCCGCTCCCAATGATGGTCCAAGTAGCAGCCGTCAAGGTCTAAAGGTTAGCACCGGCCGTGCGAAACCGAAAACATCGAGCGATCCGCGAACCCCAGCGGAGGCATTGCATGGCAGCGATGCTCATCTCTGGCGTAAGGCGATGGACGAAGAGTTTCAAGCTTTACTCGACAACCAGACGTGGGACCTGTAAGATAGGGATTCATTATAGTGTATTATTCACACCGTTGACACCACAACATACATTCAATTACCTTTAGCTAAGTATTACCCATTTACGAATAAGCGTGCAGCCTCTCACGAACACCCACACAAGTTCTACGCGTCAACGACGGAATCGCGGCGTCTCCCTTTAGCAACGTTTCGAGTGGCAGGAAGTAAACGGTCCGGGAGGTTTTCCTACGAAGTTATCGAACAACCAGGGATTTCCTATAGAGTGCGAAGTAGATCTTTTACATTGGCGACCGTGACAGGACCCTTTATTTTTTAAAGGAAGCTGAAAATAAGGAAATCCTTGGTTGCTTCAAAGAAAATCAAAAACAAAATGGAGTTCTAGTTTGAATTATAGGTAGTTATTAGGGGAACTAATACCAGGAGTCCTCGAAGCAATGTACCACTGCTGGAAGTGCCAGAATAGCAGAGCTTTAAGGTGAGTTTGACAACGGCGGAGCGTTTAAGATCATCCATTTCAGATAGGTTATATTGTCGGAAAAAATTGGTTAAGGCTGAAGAAAAGCCAGCTAGTTTCGTGTCATTGTTAGGAGAAACTTTTTTAAAATGTTCAGCAAGCTATGTAGATCCTTTTTTCTCCTACCGCCAGATTATCAGGCAATAATAAACAGTATTATAAAAAAATAGGCGGAAACGCCAGCTTGAATTAAGGCACATTCGCCAGCTTCGAGACAGGCGAAAACGCCAGCATCTAATAAGGCGGAAACGCCAGCTCCTTGAGAGGCGGAAACGCCAGCTCCTTTAGAGGCGGAAACGCCAGCTCCCTGAAAGGCAAAAACGCCAGCTCAGGCGGAAGCGCCAGATTGAAAACAGGCAGAAACGCCAGCATCTAATAAGGCGAACATGCCAGCTCTTTGAAAGGCGGAAACGCCAGCTCCTTGAAAGGCTAAAATGCCAGCTCAGGCGGAAGCGCCAGCTTTAAAACAGGCAGAAACGCCAGCATCTAATAAGGCGAAAGTGCCAGCTCTTTGAAAGGCGGAAACGCCAGCTCCTTGAGAGGCGGAAACGCCAGCTCAGGCGGAAGCGCCAGCTTTAAAACAGGCAGAAACGTCAGCATCTAATTAGGCGAAAATGCCAGCTCCTTGAAAGGCGGAAACGCCAGCTCCTTGAAAGGCGGAAACGCCAGCTCCTTGGAAGGCAAAAATGCCAGCTCAGGCGGAAGCGCCAGCTTTAAACAGGAAGAAACGCCAGCATCTAATAAGGCGGAAACACCAGCTTTGAATGAGGCGGAAACGCCAGTTTTGAATGAGGCGGAAACGCCAGCTTAGAAACAGGCGGAAACACTAGCTCCTAAAAGGCGGAAACGTTATGCTGACGTGAATGCTAGCTTCAAATCAGGCGAAAAACGCCAGCTCAAACACGGCCGGAAAGGCCATGCGGCATTAGGCGGTAACGTAAGCTCAAACACAGGTGGACACGTTAGGTTCAGATCAGGCGGAAACGCCAGCGCAAACACTGGCATAACCGTGCTCAAAATAGGCGGGAAGCATAAACCGTATGACGCCAGCTTTGATTCGAGGAAAACTAGCTGTAAAACAGGCGGAAAACCAGTTTTAAACTAATAGGAACACTTAACTATAGCTAAGTCCAAAATCGTCAGCTTAAGAATATTGAGCAACGATCGTCAACTTAGCTAAACATCGTATGATGATCGCTAGCTTAAAGATAAAACAGATGATGATAATTAGCATAGGAATGGTCGTCAGTTTATCAATAAGTTGTCATGAGGAAATGATCGCCAGCTTGACTGAAAACATTGATCAAACCATTTGAGCCAGCAAACCATCTCAAGATGTGAGCTGAAACGCCAACAGATAGTTGATACACTTAAAGCAAGTTGATGGAAAATCTCGCTTTCGAAATTTCATAGAGCGAAGTGTTCGCCTAGCAGCATTCCATTTTTTAAATCGTCTTGGCTGACTGAATATTTAGAACACAAAAAGGAACACGTTAAAATAAATTCATGAGTGTGAGATATCATTATTAGTGGTTATAGAATGTCTGGACATCGGAAGCCTATAAAATGAATTATTGTGGATGAAAATGTGTAGGGGGTTTAAACTAATGTATGCTGATCTTAGTGAAAGACTTGAGTAAGATAAAGAACATCATTTTAATATGTTTACATATTCATTATCATTAAGTTTGTTAACCGTTATTACAATGACATCATTATTGAAATATTTCTTTCTTGTTATGTTCTCGATCATATTGTTGATTCTGATTAGCTGAGTACTCCAATGAAATACCCGCCCTATAGGTGCCAAAGCGCCGATTTTACTAAAAAATTGGCTGAACAGGTGTAGGCCGAAGATGGCACATAGTGCAACCTAGGTGATGAGGTACTGAGGCTTTCGTCACCACAATAGAATCCGGCGGTACGACCATCCTTATCCCAGTTGTCAGCAACAATCATCTGTGGGTTGATGAACAAAGCAATGACATTGCTTTCTACGGTCCATGCGAAGACGCCTTCCAGTACATCCAATGGGTTTCCATCGAACAAATCCTTTTAGACCAAGCGAAATCATTAGCGGCCCGACCCTTTGCGGTTCTTACAATGTATTTGCGGATGTTAGGCTGATGATCTCTGCGTTTCCAAAAAAATGTTGGGTGTTGATGTTGGCAGTTTCCAAAGTATTAATGTTCGAGTCTCCTGCCAGGGGAGTTTTGTAGTCGGTCAGCAAGATGGTGATGATCAGCAGCTGCGGTTCTCTGAAGCCCTTTTGGATCGATTTGGTGAGGCGCTAGGAGTTCGAGTCCAGCATTAGGGATGAGCCATGTGTTAGGACGAGCTTGAGCACGGTGTGTTTTCCAAAAGGAGAATGTTCGACGTGCCCTTTTTATGCTGACTGTGCCATGGCGGCTGACCGCAGGTTCTCCTACTGGATACAGCCGAGGTTGTTAATGTGCACGCCGAGGGTATAAAATTTCGTTCGGAAAATGGATGCGGATGTTGGTAGTGGCCGCAGGTGCCTTGTTGAAATTTGCCTCCTCCTGTGTCGGTCTGTCCAGGATTCCCAATATCCTAGCATTGGAGTGACGATTTGACTTGTTCATCACAATCAGGAGATCATTACCAGCGGATTGTCGATTATGAGTCTGGAATAGCATCGCTTGCGCTTGCACCGGTTCCCACTGTTTCGGATTTTTTTTTTTTATTTTATTCAATATACTTTCGTCGTCTGAGTGTGTCCGTTTGGCCCATCCATAATCTATAAGGTAGTTACCGGGAAAGTTGAGTGGTTCATGTTTTTATCCATGTTGTGTCTATATGCATACTTACTACTAAACCTTTTTTCCTCAGACCTGCTGATTGAATGTGCGGTGTCTCCGGAATTGTTTGTTGTGATTTGAAGATGAAAAAGATAAACAACACTGCCAGTTTTCTTCACTCTTATTAATAAACACTCAGAACTCGAAAAAATTAAATCACAAAAGCATCGCGTACAGACAGCATATGCTGTCGGTATTCATTGTTGCCAGTTTTAAATAAACAATTTATTTAAAAAGTTTTCAGAAGTTAGGAGAATACAGTTTCGAACGGTAAGGCAATAGTCCTATTTGACACTGGTAGGGTCCGTGATATTATGCTGGTTGTTTCATCAACAATTTTAAGTTTTTCGAAAATCAACTTGAATTGGTCTTAATTTATGAAAATTCAATCGAATCGCCTGAAAAAAATCATTTTGTAAAAAGACCGGAGACTGGATTACTTTCCGATCGATTGCTGTTTGCTTCGATTACATTTAGTAGCTTTAAAAATGAAATTAAAATTTATTTCCAACGTTTGAGATTTATTCAATTATGAATTAAAGTCCGTACTGAAAATTTTTCAGTTCTTTGCATTAAGCATAGCCTTCAAAGTTGAGGAAAGTGGAAGTAGTCTTGTTCGCAACGAACGTGCAGCGACGGACGCACGGTATCTGCGTCGCGAGAGGACGACGCCCAGAGAACTAACGTGGAGAATTCTTAAACATGAGAGGGAAAGCGAGCGGCGCAAACGCGCTCTCTCGAAAACGACAGCGGCGATGCACTTAGATTGTTCAAGGCACGTACGAAAGCCACTAGAGCACGTGGTCGAAAGTATGCGGCTCGAGAAACAGTGAGGTGTTTCCAAATAGGTGCTTACATTTAGGCGTATTAGATAGCGTGCCTATAAAGGGCAAAGGAAAAAGACATTTTCCCTTTATTTTTCCCCTTACTTTCTTGGAATTGGTGGTCCATCTTGAATCCGGCCCGCATAAATGAGGATTGTAACCAAACGGTTTCCTTAATAGTAAAGCGATGATTTGATGAAGCGTAAAAAAACGTTTAGCAAACGATTATTCAAACCGTGAAATACATTAGTTAAATCGTGAATTCCAAATTCACAGTATTTTTAATATGTCGTTAGGTTATGTAATTGTTAAAAACCGTTAAAACACTTGTATGGACGAACTGTTCTACATGCAGTCCATGTTAGGTTTAAAAACCGATTGCTGAAAATGTATTTAGATCATCGGATTGTAATCGTTATAGTTTTTTTCGAGGAGCTCTCATTCCTAAACGCTTACGTCAATGGTTGTGTAACGATTTGACTTTACTTTATTCCAACATTATTCAAACCGTTTTAGGAATCGTTCGTAAAAAGAGCACGCATACAAACGCAATATTTTTAATTTATATGGGAGATTTTCGGATAAAAATGGAAAATGTTTTCTAATTGCAACATTTTATTGAATGTCGTTTTTCCGCGCCGCTCTATATCGATACGTAGCGTAAAACAAATTATCCTGGCTCAGCGTTGAAAACGCATTCAATTACTGGAAGCAGCTCTCGCAGGAATTCCAGAGTCTTGTTTGCTCCCTCTTGGCAGTAGCGCGAAATTAATCGCTGATAGGTGACGCGATTCGGTTCAACGCCCTTGGCCTGCAAATCCGCCAGAAATTCCGTTGCTCATTATCCATATACACCCGAAGAAGGGCGTTGTAGTGGGAAATGTCCATTGCTGCGTTCATGCTGTTCAATGTTTCCCATTACTCCTGGACCAGAGCACCTCGGGAAGGTCTTCTGGAACTAGGTGACCTGTAATAAGAATTTCAAAAATTTCTGCTAAGGTGATTCTTAAAGACACCGCGTTTAACATACCGCAACAAGGAATAACCAGTCAAGATTGAGCGCTGGAAGCGGAACGGTTAATACGGATTTCCTCCGGAACATCTTTCAGATCTCGGCGTAAAGTTCTTCCAGAGCGTTTTACATCTTCTTTCAGCCGCTTCAAAGATCGGTCTAGTCCCTGACTGGAACTAGCGGCAGATGTAGCATAACCGCTGGAAAGGAAAAAAAAACACTTTCTTTTAAAAACAGTGCAATTAAACGCTCATTATAAAAATGAGCAGAAAAATCAATTACAGATAGAATCTGTTGCGTAACATGATTTGTACATCACTGCGAGTCGCAAACCGGCACCCACATAAATGGAGAATTTTCCCGAACTTACCTCACAGAACATTGCGATTGCTGAATAAACTTCGTTCCGTCTCCCGGACTGTGTTGAAAATTACGATCCGCGCGAATCCGGCGAAATAGCGCACAAATTTGCTGGACCGCAATTTTTTTCGTTCTTCACGTTTGACAACCAAAACAAAGTCTACATCAGTGGTGCCAGGTTCAATGTTTTATCAATATTTGTTTAGATATTGAGATGCAAAATTTAAAGGTAAATATTTAATCTGATCAGGATGATTATGGGTAGTAATTTAAGAATGTTTTAGGGATCAACAATTGAATAAAATTGTAATTATCTGCACAATGGATTTGCAAAGAATCACTCGTAATAACTCGCTTAATTTCACTAAAAGCTATTTTAAACGCATCGTGGAAAGCATGAACTAAACCTCGTTTAGTACGATGTATGGGCATACCTCCAAGATAAATTATATTTTCTTCGAAACTCTATAGAGTCGTATCAGAATAAAAAAAATATAAGAGATATTCTCATAATTACTCACTGATGTTTTGTAAAACTCCCTGGCATCTCTGACCGGCGTTTCGCTCATTTTTGAAGTTTAAGTTTGAACGGTAAGGTTAACGGTTCGAGATAATTTTTACGATTACAGGAAAAAATAAGGAAATCGTTTGTACCATTCCATCACCTTTACAGATACCATCACTTTTTCACTTAAAGGTTCATGTTTCGTTTTTATCGGTCAAATTTTTCGTCGAAGTAAAGTTTAATAGAACAGCTACGTTTACACTAAAAATCACTTTTTCTGAAGCTGTAGATGAATCGTATATACTGTTTGAGATATAGTTTTTAAGTATGCGGGCTGTTTATCTAAATTGTCTAATTGATTCTTTTCAGAACTAAACTGAGAGAGTAACTTGGATCTTTTCCGCACCCTACTATACATATATCTGTATCGCTGTCCATCAGCGTTCTTGCTTTCCAGTCCAGCCTCTCCAGGTTCACTAGATCCTCCGTGTGAGCTCAAGGTCGAGTAACACGTTAATAAACAAGTCTTATTCTAAAGGTGATAATGCTCCATTCGCAAGGAAGGAATTCCGTTTTTTATTCCGCAATTTGCAATAATTGTTTTGCGAGTAGCCTTATTGATTTAACCTGAACAGTAAAATTATTCTGTTTAAGAAACACAATGTGGAATGATATATCTAATAAGCGCATTTAAAATTAAATCCATAGTGTAATTGTTTGGAGATGCAATTTTTTTTTGTTTTTTTTTACGGAGTAAAGGGGGAATGTAAGATAGGGATTCATTATAGTGTATTATTCACACCGTTGACACCACAACATACATTCAATTACCTTTAGCTAAGTATTACCCATTTACGAATAAGCGTGCAGCCTCTCACGAACACCCACACAAGTTCTACGCGTCAACGACGGAATCGCGGCGTCTCCCTTTAGCAACGTTTCGAGTGGCAGGAAGTAAACGGTCCGGGAGGTTTTCCTACGAAGTTATCGAACAACCAGGGATTTCCTATAGAGTGCGAAGTAGATCTTTTACAGGACCTTGTCGAGTTACCCCCCGGCAAAAGGGCGATCGGTTCGAAGTGGCTGTTCAAGACCAAGGAGGACGAAAAAGGCAACATTGTGCGGCACAAGGCGAGAATAGTTGCACAGGGCTTCACGCAAAAGTTCGGTGTTGACTACGACGAGGTGTTCGCGCCGGTAGCGAAACAGGTGACATTTCGCACACTTTTGACTGTGGCCAGCCGCCGCGGTTTCCAAGTTCGTCACGTCGATGTGAAGACAGCGTACCTGAACGGGCATCTGGAAGAAACCATCTACATGCGCCAGCCAGAAGGTTATCACAGCGGAGACGAACGTTCCGTATGCCGGTTAAGGAGGAGCTTATATGGCCTGAAGCAATCCGCACGTGTCTGGAACCAGAAGGTCGACGAAGTCTTCAAGGCGATGGGGTTCAAGCCGTCCAAGTCCGATCCATGCCTGTACATGCGGAATGGTAATCGTGAATTCATCCTAGTGTACGTTGATGATATGATTATCGTCACCCCTACCGAAAAGGAATTCCAAACCATCTTCAAATTACTTCAAAGTAATTTCGTCGTCGTGGATCTCGGCGAAGTTCGGCAATTCCTTGGGATCGAGGTAACGAAAACTGAAACCGGATACAGACTGAACCAGGAAGTATACATCCGGAAACTCACGAACCGTTTCGGTTTGGAAAGCGCCAAGCCGTCCAAAGTCCCCCTGGATGTCGGCTATCTACAGCAGAAGGAGGAGCAGGACAAACTGGACAACAATCAACAGTATTTAAGTTTGATTGGTGGTCTACTGTACATCGCCGTTCATACTCGTCCTGACATAGCGGTAAGCGTTTCAATCTTGGCCCAAAAATCAAGTTGTCCCACTCAGCAAGACTGGACTGAAGCAAAGCGAGTCTTGCGTTACTTGTTCGCAACAAAGGGTCATCATCTTCAGCTCGGAGGATCGAAGGCTGACCTCAAGATGTTCGTCGACGCCGACTGGGCTGGAGATTGCCGTGACAGGAAGTCGAATTCTGGCTTTCTGATTCTCTTCGGTGGAGGTGCAGTTGCATGGGGCTCACGGAAACAAACCTGCGTTTCCTTGAGTTCAACAGAAGCTGAATTCATCGCGTTGGCTGAAGGATGCCAAGAACTCATCTGGTTGCAGCGACTTGTACGGGAAATCGGCGAGGCTACTGAGGATCCAACCACCGTATACGAGGACAACCAGAGTACCATCAAGATGGTTGGAAGTGATCGCCTTGAGAGGAGAACCAAGCACATCGAAACGCGATTTTTCTTCGTTCGAGATCTGCAAGAAAAGAAGCTGATCAATTTGGAATATTGTCCTACCGAAAACATGCTTGCTGATATCCTGACCAAACCATTGCAACGAGTTCGTCTGGAGAAGCTGCGTGGAGAGATTGGAATTAAATCGGATCAACTCGAGGAGGAGTGTCGGAAGTAGCAGGCGTGTTGTTCCATTTAAATATTTTATAATTGATCAAAGCAATCGTTTAATAGATTTTAGTAGTATAAAACAAGAGCAGAATAAAATTCAATTCATTCTTTGTAAACTATCAAACCAAAGTAGTTGTTCTTTCTACGGCCAATACTAATAGTTGTGATCCCAAATTAAGCTCAGAATCACGAAAAAACGCTTCTAAAGGCCAGAAATCGCATTTTAAAGTTGTGATCCCAAATTAAGCTCAGAATCACGAAAAAACGCTTCTAAAGGCCAGAAATCGCATTTTAAAGTTGTGATCCCAAATTAAGCTCAGAATCACGAAAAACGGCTTCTAAAGGCCAGAAATCGCATTTTAAAGTTGTGATCCCAAATTAAGCTCAGAATCCCGAAAAACGGCTTCTAAAGGCCAGAAATCGCATTTTAAAGTTGTGATCCCAAATTAAGCTCAGAATCACGAAAAACGGCTTCTAAAGGCCAGAAATCGCATTTTAAAGTTGTGATCCCAAATTAAGCTCAGAATCCCGAAAAACGGCTTCTAAAGGCCAGAAATCGCATTTTAAAGTTGTGATCCCAAATTAAGCTCAGAATCACGAAAAAACGCTTCTAAAGGCCAGAAATCGCATTTTAAAGTTGTGATCCCAAATTAAGCTCAGAATCACGAAAAAACGCTTCTAAAGGCCAGAAATCGCATTTTAAAGTTGTGATCCCAAATTAAGCTCAGAATCCCGAAAAACGGCTTCTAAAGGCCAGAAATCGCATTTTAAAGTTGTGATCCCAAATTAAGCTCAGAATCACGAAAAAACGCTTCTAAAGGCCAGAAATCGCATTTTAAAGTTGTAATCCCAAATTAAGCTCAGAATCCCGAAAAACGGCTTCTAAAGGCCAGAAATCGCATTTTAAAGTTGTGATCCCAAATTAAGCTCAGAATCCCGAAAAACGGCTTCTAAAGGCCAGAAATCGCATTTTAAAGTTGTGATCCCAAATTAAGCTCAGAATCACGAAAAACGGCTTCTAAAGGCCAGAATTCGCATTTTAAAGTTGTGATCCCAAATTAAGCTCAGAATCCCGAAAAACGGCTTCTAAAGGCCAGAAATCGCATTTTAAAGTTGTGATCCCAAATTAAGCTCAGAATCACGAAAAAACGCTTCTAAAGGCCAGAAATCGCATTTTAAAGTTGTGATCCCAAATTAAGCTCAGAATCCCGAAAAACGGCTTCTAAAGGCCAGAAATCGCATTTTAAAGTTGTGATCCCAAATTAAGCTCAGAATCACGAAAAAACGCTTCTAAAGGCCAGAAATCGCATTTTAAAGTTGTGATCCCAAATTAAGCTCAGAATCACGAAAAAACGCTTCTAAAGGCCAGAAATCGCATTTTAAAGTTGTGATCCCAAATTAAGCTCAGAATCACGAAAAAACGCTTCTAAAGGCCAGAAATCGCATTTTAAAGTTGTGATCCCAAATTAAGCTCAGAATCACGAAAAACGGCTTCTAAAGGCCAGAAATCGCATTTTAAAGTTGTGATCCCAAATTAAGCTCAGAATCCCGAAAAACGGCTTCTAAAGGCCAGAAATCGCATTTTAAAGTTGTGATCCCAAATTAAGCTCAGAATCACGAAAAAACGCTTCTAAAGGCCAGAAATCGCATTTTAAAGTTGTGATCCCAAATTAAGCTCAGAATCACGAAAAACGGCTTCTAAAGGCCAGAAATCGCATTTTAAAGTTGTGATCCCAAATTAAGCTCAGAATCACGAAAAACGGCTTCTAAAGGCCAGAAATCGCATTTTAAAGTTGTGATCCCAAATTAAGCTCAGAATCCCGAAAAACGGCTTCTAAAGGCCAGAAATCGCATTTTAAAGTTGTGATCCCAAATTAAGCTCAGAATCACGAAAAAACGCTTCTAAAGGCCAGAAATCGCATTTTAAAGTTGTGATCCCAAATTAAGCTCAGAATCACGAAAAACGGCTTCTAAAGGCCAGAAATCGCATTTTAAAGTTGTGATCCCAAATTAAGCTCAGAATCACGAAAAAACGCTTCTAAAGGCCAGAAATCGCATTTTAAAGTTGTGATCCCAAATTAAGCTCAGAATCACGAAAAAACGCTTCTAAAGGCCAGAAATCGCATTTTAAAGTTGTGATCCCAAATTAAGCTCAGAATCACGAAAAACGGCTTAAAGGCCAGAAATCGCATTTTAAAGTTGTGATCCCAAATTAAGCTCAGAATCACGAAAAACGGCTTCTAAAGGCCAGAAATCGCATTTTAAAGTTGTGATCCCAAATTAAGCTCAGAATCACGAAAAAACGCTTCTAAAGGCCAGAAATCGCATTTTAAAGTTGTGATCCCAAATTAAGCTCAGAATCACGAAAAAACGCTTCTAAAGGCCAGAAATCGCATTTTAAAGTTGTGATCCCAAATTAAGCTCAGAATCACGAAAAAACGCTTCTAAAGGCCAGAAATCGCATTTTAAAGTTGTGATCCCAAATTAAGCTCAGAATCACGAAAAACGGCTTCTAAAGGCCAGAAATCGCATTTTAAAGTTGTGATCCCAAATTAAGCTCAGAATCACGAAAAAACGCTTCTAAAGGCCAGAAATCGCATTTTAAAGTTGTGATCCCAAATTAAGCTCAGAATCCCGAAAAACGGCTTCTAAAGGCCAGAAATCGCATTTTAAAGTTGTGATCCCAAATTAAGCTCAGAATCACGAAAAAACGCTTCTGCGTTAGGAAATGGAACAGTTATAGGTATAGGTGTAAGCCGCGAATATCGCGCGCGAATAGGTCGACAGGTGGCTTTGTGCCAAGTAAGCATTTTTATCAGTATAAAAATGCAGAGAACATGTGGCTCGGCCTCTTTTCTCGTCCAGGCTTAGAAAGTGTAAGATAGGTAAAAGTGAATAATAAACAGTGTATTGTGTTGTAGTAATTTTTTAAAAAGTCATTCGTAAAGAAGAAATCCTTAACTGGCGCAGCCGGTAGGATAGTGAAAAAAGTGGTGTTAAAACATAAAGTGATCTGAACAACAGGAGAACTTAGCTGGTCACGCTAAGCAACGTTGGAAATAAATATCAACAAAGCAGCGACACCGGGTCTAAGGAAACGACAGCATCAGGTCCGCCACCCACTCACGCCTACCCCCATTACATGTGGCCGATACTACTGTAAGTACGCATTTATCTTTATTTTCTTCTTACAAACCGAAAACAAATAAACATGCCGGAGACAAGAAGCGGTCTTAGTACCGACTTTGCCTCGAACGAGATTGAGCAGCTGAGGCAACAAGTTGCCCAGCTTAGTGAAATGGTTAGGGGGAACCACAATCATTATTCGGTTCCCGACCCCATAAAACAACTTTCAGAATTTTCGGGCAACCGAAAAGAACTTACTATGTGGATCGACGAAGTCGATCAACTTTATGATGCATTCAAAATTAAAGGGGAGAACGGCGCTCCCGATTCTATGAACCTATTTTATATTCAGACAATAAAAAACAAAATCAAGGGTGAAGCTCGCGTCACATTGTGCGCGAACGGAAACCCCAATACCGTACCCGAAATAAAAAGGGTTTTATTGCAACATTATGGTGACCAACGCGATCTCGCCACAAATTTGTCTCACCTATTTAGTGTCAAACGAGGTGATAAAAATCATTTAAAATTCTACACGGAGATGAAGGAGCTTTCATCCAAATTAAAAATTAATCTTATAACGAATCCGATCGAGTGTAAAGACCTGGTAGACATACTTATAACAACCAGATACCTTGACAACATTGACGAACCGCTTGCTTCAATTATCAGGCAATCAAAGCCTGATTCACTAGAAGAAGCATATCAAGCGGTATGCATTAATCAAAATGCTGACTCAAGAACTCGATCAGCTCGAAAACCGCCCCAGCGCGGCAACTACAACAACCCGCCTCAGCGCGGAAATTACAACAACAATAACGACAGTACAGTCAAACATAAATACTTGAACAAAAGCGAAAAATACGACTCCAAACCCAACCAAAAAAATCCATTTAATAAAAATTCCGTACAAAGGCACGCATTCAAAGCGAAGGCGGAAATACACAACAGTGAGTTGGAAGACGAACGGGGGGAGGAGAAACCCGACGCGTACAGTGACAATGATAGTGAAATTGAACTTGATGACGCGACCGAACAGCTAGAAGCAGACGAATTAAATTTTCATATGGTCAGAGTGAACAAAAAACCAACTTAAACTTCATTCCATACGTTAGAATCCCAACAACAAAAGGCTTGTTAAATTTCTTAGTGGATACAGGAGCAAATAAATCATACATCAACCCTGATCATGTGAAATCGTCGAAAAAAATTAAAAGCCCTGCTGTGGTGGCAAACAAAAATGGAAAATTTCTAATTAATCACGTGGTTAACGCTAACCTATTATCAGAATCATTCGATAGGAAATTACCCTACTACGTTTATAAATTCCACAAATTCTTTGATGGCCTAATAGGTTACGAAAATTTATCGCACATGAATGCTGTAATCGATACAAAAAAGCATCTGCTCACGATTGGCAAAAAGAGCTACGAACTTTCAAAATATTTTCCCATATCTATAAATTCACATGAAACCAGAGAAAACTTAGTTGAAGTATGTACAACAGCGAACGGTTCGTTCCTAATAACAAACGAAATTAATCTCACCAGTGGCATAAGTTTGCAACCAGGGCTCTATGAAGCCCGCAACAATAAAGCCCACGTTCATTTAACCTTTGATAAACCAAATGGAGAATTCAATCTTACTCCCTTTGAAAATGATTATTTTCTAATGGAAAATCAAAATAAACCCTCGCTATTCAAACTAAATTTTCCCTCGGATCATCTTAATGATGAAGAAATTAAACTCTTGGCTAAGACTTTAAAGCCATATAAGAGCGTCTTTTTCCATGAAAATGAGAAGTTAAGCTTCACACATGAAGTGAAGCATAACATTGTTACTATTGATGAAAAACCAATTCACCAAAAGACATACAAATATCCTTATCATTTAAGGGAGGAAGTATCAGCCCAAATTGATAAACTATTAAATAATGGAATTATTAGAGAGTCTTCATCTCAATGGACTTCTCCCATTTGGGTTGTTCCTAAAAAGTCCGACAATTCGAAGAAGAAAAAATATCGAATTGTAGTGGACTACAGGAAACTAAACGAGAAGACTCCCGCTGACAGGTACCCGATACCTGAAGTCAGCGAAATTTTAGACAGACTGGGCAAAGCTCAATATTTCTCAGTCTTGGATTTGGCTAGTGGATTCCACCAAATCGAGGTGGATCCCAAAGATATTCCAAAAACCGCTTTTAATGTGGACCACGGCAAATATGAGTTTGTTCGTATGCCGTTCGGTTTGAAAAACGCACCAGCGACTTTTCAACGGTTGATGGATTCCGTTTTAAGGAAACATCTCGGAATAAGATGCTTTGTGTACATGGATGACATAATCATCTTTTCCACATCTCTGCAATCTCACTTACAAGATATTGCAAAGATACTTGATACATTAAAAGAGGCGAACTTGAAGGTCCAATGCGACAAATCAGAATTTTTGAGGAAAGAAGTGGAATTCCTTGGTCATGTTGTAACGACCGCAGGAGTTAAGCCTAATCCTCGTAAAGTGGAAGCTGTGAAGACTTGGCCTCTTCCCAGGACCACAAAGGAATTAAAATCATTTTTAGGAACCGTTAGCTATTATAGGCGGTTCATACCACGTTTTGCTCATATTGCAAAACCATTAACCTCCAAACTTAGAGGTAACGCCAAATCTTTTGAAATAACACCTGAATTTGAGCAAGCTTTTGCGAAATTAAAGGAAATTATGACTACGGATCTACTTCTGGTATACCCGAACTTTGAGCTACCGTTTATTCTGACCACAGACGCATCCAATGTTGCAATTGGTGCCGTCTTGGCTCAATCTGTGGAAGGTAAGGAACGCCCGATCGCGTACCTTTCTAGAACGCTGTCAAAAGCGGAAGAGAATTATTCGGCTACAGCAAAAGAACTCTTAGCCATATATTTTGCTGCTAAAACGTTTAGACCATACCTGTACGGCAGAGAATTTTCAATATATACAGACCATGAACCTCTGACTAAAGAACTAAAACTGACCGACGCAACAGGTAGAGTTACACGACAGAGACTCTACCTCGAACAATTTGACTTCAAGATAATTTATAAGAAAGGGAAACAAAACGTAGTGGCCGACGGCCTATCAAGAATCTCAACACCGGAAATTAATTTACAGGAACTACAAAATGAAATTTATGAAAACCATTCAGTTTACGGACCAGATATCATAAATAAGTTTAAAAATCAGCTAATAATCAAAATTGTACCCAACCATCGGGGAATCCAATATGCCCATTGTGATATATTTCCAGGACAAGCCAGGCACACCTTCTATAGAGACAGTTATTCGGAGGAGGCTCTTGTACAGCTGTTAAAAGCACACCTGAACCCCGGAGCGACGAATGGAATCTTCGCACCACCGCAAATAGCTCAAACCTGCGCAAGATTGATCAATACACATTTCAAAAATATCAAAGTCCAGTTTTCAAATATTAAACTCCCTGATTTGTTATCGTTACAGAAACAGCAAGAATTCATCAAAAGATGCCACAACTTTAACCATCGCGGGTACAAACTAACCTATGAAGAAACCCAAAAATCCGTTTATTTCCCAGGCATGCTCGGAAAAGTTAAAACCTTCATTAAAAATTGTGAAGATTGTAAATTTTCCAAGTACGAAAGAAAACCGTTCAAAATTCCAATCTCGAGGAGAATCTACGAGAAGCCATTTGAAAATGTTTACATTGATGTATACGTCAAAGAAACAGAAAAATTCCTCACACTCGTTGATTCTTTTTCAAAGTTCGCACAAATTTATAAGATAACTAACGAAACAGCTGAAGAATTGATCGGAACCCTAATTCAATATTTTAAAACTTTCGGCCTACCTAAGCAAATAACCTGCGATCAAGCGCCAGGTTTTAACAATGCAAAATTTAAAAAATTTCTGGAAGATCAAAATATCTCTTTACACTTTGCCAGCTGCAGCAACAGCAATGGAATTGTAGAACGCTTCCACAACACATTGTTGGAAATGTATTTGGCAAACCGTAAGAAATTGGAAACAGTAACTTTGTACAAAGGACTCTCCTTTGTAACAGCGCTGTATAACGACAGCAAACACGCAACAACAAATCTCTCCCCAAGAGAAATTATTTTTGGCACTTCAACTTCTCTTAATCTAGACGAAATTAATTTAGCGAAACAACGCACCATTCAAACCGCAAGAGATAACATTAAACTTTCGGCCGATAATCACAATGCAAAGCTACCCGTTATGCATTGTGAGGATTTTAAAAAATTAACAAAACCTTCAGTCCTGGTGAAAGGAAAAGCAAAACCTTCACCCAAAGGGCATCGCTACAGACTTATTGAAATAAAAACACAAACCGACAAAACTGTGACCGACGAAAAAGAGATAAAAACACACAAAAAACATGTCAAAATTTAACTCCAGCCCAATTATCTGAATCCCTTACAGACTTTGCCTATGGACAACAACAATAAAGACGGACATCCTTGTACATGACCTCAACAAAAACCCTTTGGCCGTAATTCCCCTTGGACCAGCTAGGATTACCAACAATTTTCTAAGAGTAGTACACAGAATCGATTTAGGAATAATTGAACAAACCATCGAAACATTAAATCAGGAAGCTCAGGATAAAGTTAGTAAGAATAGTTTGTTGAGCTCTCTAGTACAGGCAAAAATTAATAAATTAAATTTTACATTTAGAAAATTGCAACCCCACTCCAGATTTAAGAGATGGGAAAAATTAGGAGAAATTTGGAAATACATATCAGGCAGCCCAGACGCGGAAGATTTAAAAATAATCAATAAAACTTCAAATACCCTAATAGATCAGAATAACAGACAAATTTCTATCAATCATGTTTTTGAAAATAGGATGAAAAATATATCAGATTATATAAATGCAATCTTAAAAAATCAGGATTCATTAACTTCGGAAACAATGTCAGGATTTGACTCCGTAAATCTTTTATTCAATATTGACGAGCTCATCAAACAGTTAGAGTATATACAGGAAGCAAAGGATTTAGCTAGACGCAACATTCCCAGCAGCCGTATCATCAGTCTTTCAGAATTGAGAGCAGCGCAGCAATTCCTCGAACATAGTGGTTTGGAAGCAACTATCTTAGAAAATGTGTTGGACGTAGCCAGCGTTTACATCCTCTACAGCAAAGATACCATCATCTACACACTGAAAATACCCAAAGTTAAAAATGCGGAGTACACTATGAATTTCATAGAATCCGTCATTTCAAACAAAAGCAGAATTCACCTCACCTCAAACTACTATCTGAGTGGCCCAGTACTATACAGCGTAAAGACGCCATGTTCCAAATACAGAAACGTTTACATATGCCCCAGCTCACAACTCGAGCCAGTTGCTGACTGTGTGAAACAAATATTGGAAGGCGAATCCGCTCAATGCCCAACAGAACGAGTATACACTAACAATACTATAAAGAGGGTTGACGACAGCAACATCTTCGTTAACGGAGCAGAAGTCATATTAGCATCCAACTGCTTAAACCAGCAACGCGAGTTAAATGGAGCATTCCTTATACAATTTTCGAGTTGTATGCTAAAACTAAACGGGGAGGAGTACGCCAACAGCATTTTGGAAATTCCAGCGAAATCATTCGTGCCGACTACAGGTGTTAAGGTAAATTCAACCGTCACCATAAATCGAATCCCATTAGAATACTTGCAGGAACTCCATTTTGAACAACGTCAACACATAGACCACCTCAATTTAACAACACACAACCTCCACTGGAATATTCATCTGTTCGGATGGTTATCGTTCGGCGGAATATCAACACTCTTCATATTTTTAATAGTCATCGCCGCACATTGGATAACAAAATCATTCATCTCACAAAAAACAACGCTGGTCATCTCCAAGGAAACCCCAATCGAGAACGAGAAAATCCAGGGACATGTACCATCCATACTCGAGTCACCCAACAACCCAGGAAATGCATCAACACCCGCCAGATTTCCCAACATTCCATTCATACCACAGGAGTGAGACGCAAACCACAGACCAAAACGCTGAGGACAGCTTTTCATCGGAAAGGGGAGCCGTTAGGAAATGGAACAGTTATAGGTATAGATGTAAACCGCGAATATCGCGCGCGAATAGGTCGACAGGTGGCTTTGTGCCAAGTAAGCATTTTTATCAGTATAAAAATGCAGAGAACATGCGGCTCGGCCTCTTTTCTCGTCCAGGCTTAGAAAGTGTAAGATAGGTAAAAGTGAATAATAAACAGTGTATTGTGTTGTAGTAATTTTTTAAAAAGTCATTCGTAAAGAAGAAATCCTTAACTCTGAAGGCCAGAAATCGCATTTTAAAGTTGTGATCCCAAATTAAGCTCAGAATCACGAAAAACGGCTTCTAAAGGCCAGAAATCGCATTTTAAAGTTGTGATCCCAAATTAAGCTCAGAATCACGAAAAAACGCTTCTAAAGGCCAGAAATCGCATTTTAAAGTTGTGATCCCAAATTAAGCTCAGAATCACGAAAAAACGCTTCTAAAGGCCAGAAATCGCATTTTAAAGTTGTGATCCCAAATTAAGCTCAGAATCACGAAAAACGGCTTCTAAAGGCCAGAAATCGCATTTTAAAGTTGTGATCCCAAATTAAGCTCAGAATCCCGAAAAACGGCTTCTAAAGGCCAGAAATCGCATTTTAAAGTTGTGATCCCAAATTAAGCTCAGAATCACGAAAAACGGCTTCTAAAGGCCAGAAATCGCATTTTAAAGTTGTGATCCCAAATTAAGCTCAGAATCACGAAAAAACGCTTCTAAAGGCCAGAAATCGCATTTTAAAGTTGTGATCCCAAATTAAGCTCAGAATCCCGAAAAACGGCTTCTAAAGGCCAGAAATCGCATTTTAAAGTTGTGATCCCAAATTAAGCTCAGAATCACGAAAAAACGCTTCTAAAGGCCAGAAATCGCATTTTAAAGTTGTGATCCCAAATTAAGCTCAGAATCACGAAAAACGGCTTCTAAAGGCCAGAAATCGCATTTTAAAGTTGTGATCCCAAATTAAGCTCAGAATCACGAAAAACGGCTTCTAAAGGCCAGAAATCGCATTTTAAAGTTGTGATCCCAAATTAAGCTCAGAATCACGAAAAACGGCTTCTAAAGGCCAGAAATCGCATTTTAAAGTTGTGATCCCAAATTAAGCTCAGAATCACGAAAAACGGCTTCTAAAGGCCAGAAATCGCATTTTAAAGTTGTGATCCCAAATTAGGCTCAGAATCCCGAAAAACGGCTTCTAAAGGCCAGAAATCGCATTTTAAAGTTGTGATCCCAAATTAAGCTCAGAATCACGAAAAACGGCTTCTAAAGGCCAGAAATCGCATTTTAAAGTTGTGATCCCAAATTAAGCTCAGAATCACGAAAAAACGCTTCTAAAGGCCAGAAATCGCATTTTAAAGTTGTGATCCCAAATTAAGCTCAGAATCACGAAAAACGCTTCTAAAGGCCAGAAATCGCATTTTAAAGTTGTGATCCCAAATTAAGCTCAGAATCACGAAAAACGGCTTCTAAAGGCCAGAAATCGCATTTTGAAGTTGTGATCCCAAATTAAGCTCAGAATCACGAACAACGGCTTCTAAAGGCCAGAAATCGCATTTTAAAGTTGTGATCCCAAATTAAGCTCAGAATCACGAAAAAACGCTTCTAAAGGCCAGAAATCGCATTTTAAAGTTGTGATCCCAAATTAAGCTCAGAATCACGAAAAACGGCTTCTAAAGGCCAGAAATCGCATTTTAAAGTTGTGATCCCAAATTAGGCTCAGAATCCCGAAAAACGGCTTCTAAAGGCCAGAAATCGCATTTTAAAGTTGTGATCCCAAATTAAGCTCAGAATCACGAAAAAACGCTTCTAAAGGCCAGAAATCGCATTTTAAAGTTGTGATCCCAAATTAGGCTCAGAATCCCGAAAAACGGCTTCTAAAGGCCAGAAATCGCATTTTAAAGTTGTGATCCCAAATTAAGCTCAGAATCACGAAAAACGGCTTCTAAAGGCCAGAAATCGCATTTTAAAGTTGTGATCCCAAATTAAGCTCAGAATCACGAAAAACGGCTTCTAAAGGCCAGAAATCGCATTTTAAAGTTGTGATCCCAAATTAAGCTCAGAATCACGAAAAACGGCTTCTAAAGGCCAGAAATCGCATTTTAAAGTTGTGATCCCAAATTAGGCTCAGAATCCCGAAAAACGGCTTCTAAAGGCCAGAAATCGCATTTTAAAGTTGTGATCCCAAATTAAGCTCAGAATCACGAAAAAACGCTTCTAAAGGCCAGAAATCGCATTTTAAAGTTGTGATCCCAAATTAAGCTCAGAATCACGAAAAACGGCTTCTAAAGGCCAGAAATCGCATTTTAAAGTTGTGATCCCAAATTAAGCTCAGAATCACGAAAAACGGCTTCTAAAGGCCAGAAATCGCATTTTAAAGTTGTGATCCCAAATTAAGCTCAGAATCACGAAAAACGGCTTCTAAAGGCCAGAAATCGCATTTTAAAGTTGTGATCCCAAATTAAGCTCAGAATCACGAAAAACGGCTTCTAAAGGCCAGAAATCGCATTTTAAAGTTGTGATCCCAAATTAGGCTCAGAATCCCGAAAAACGGCTTCTAAAGGCCAGAAATCGCATTTTAAAGTTGTGATCCCAAATTAAGCTCAGAATCACGAAAAACGGCTTCTAAAGGCCAGAAATCGCATTTTAAAGTTGTGATCCCAAATTAAGCTCAGAATCACGAAAAAACGCTTCTAAAGGCCAGAAATCGCATTTTAAAGTTGTGATCCCAAATTAAGCTCAGAATCACGAAAAACGCTTCTAAAGGCCAGAAATCGCATTTTAAAGTTGTGATCCCAAATTAAGCTCAGAATCACGAAAAACGGCTTCTAAAGGCCAGAAATCGCATTTTGAAGTTGTGATCCCAAATTAAGCTCAGAATCACGAACAACGGCTTCTAAAGGCCAGAAATCGCATTTTAAAGTTGTGATCCCAAATTAAGCTCAGAATCACGAAAAAACGCTTCTAAAGGCCAGAAATCGCATTTTAAAGTTGTGATCCCAAATTAAGCTCAGAATCACGAAAAACGGCTTCTAAAGGCCAGAAATCGCATTTTAAAGTTGTGATCCCAAATTAGGCTCAGAATCCCGAAAAACGGCTTCTAAAGGCCAGACATCGCATTTTAAAGTTGTGATCCCAAATTAAGCTCAGAATCCCGAAAAACGGCTTCTAAAGGCCAGAAATCGCATTTTAAAGTTGTGATCCCAAATTAAGCTCAGAATCACGAAAAAACGCTTCTAAAGGCCAGAAATCGCATTTTAAAGTTGTGATCCCAAATTAAGCTCAGAAACCCGAAAAACGGCTTCTAAAGGCCAGAAATCGCATTTTAAAATTGTGATCCCAAATTAAGCTCAGAATCACGAAAAACGGCTTCTAAAGGCCAGAAATCGCATTTTAAAGTTGTGATCCCAAATTAAGCTCAGAATCCCGAAAAACGGCTTCTAAAGGCCAGAAATCGCATTTTAAAGTTGTGATCCCAAATTAAGCTCAGAATCCCGAAAAACGGCTTCTAAAGGCCAGAAATCGCATTTTAAAGTTGTGATCCCAAATTAAGCTCAGAATCACGAAAAAACGCTTCTAAAGGCCAGAAATCGCATTTTAAAGTTGTGATCCCAAATTAAGCTCAGCATCACGAAAAAACGCTTCTAAAGGCCAGAAATCGCATTTTAAAGTTGTGATCCCAAATTAAGCTCAGAATCCCGAAAAACGGCTTCTAAAGGCCAGAAATCGCATTTTAAAGTTGTGATCCCAAATTAAGCTCAGAATCACGAAAAAACGCTTCTAAAGGCCAGAAATCGCATTTTAAAGTTGTGATCCCAAATTAAGCTCAGAATCCCGAAAAACGGCTTCTAAAGGCCAGAAATCGCATTTTAAAGTTGTGATCCCAAATTAAGCTCAGAATCCCGAAAAACGGCTTCTAAAGGCCAGAAATCGCATTTTAAAGTTGTGATCCCAAATTAAGCTCAGAATCCCGAAAAACGGCTTCTAAAGGCCAGAAATCGCATTTTAAAGTTGTGATCCCAAATTAAGCTCAGAATCACGAAAAAACGCTTCTAAAGGCCAGAAATCGCATTTTAAAGTTGTGATCCCAAATTAAGCTCAGAATCACGAAAAACGGCTTCTAAAGGCCAGAAATCGCATTTTAAAGTTGTGATCCCAAATTAAGCTCAGAATCACGAAAAACGGCTTCTAAAGGCCAGAAATCGCATTTTAAAGTTGTGATCCCAAATTAAGCTCAGAATCACGAAAAACGGCTTCTAAAGGCCAGAAATCGCATTTTAAAGTTGTGATCCCAAATTAAGCTCAGAATCACGAAAAACGGCTTCTAAAGGCCAGAAATCGCATTTTAAAGTTGTGATCCCAAATTAAGCTCAGAATCACGAAAAAACGCTTCTAAAGGCCAGAAATCGCATTTTAAAGTTGTGATCCCAAATTAAGCTCAGAATCCCGAAAAACGGCTTCTAAAGGCCAGAAATCGCATTTTAAAGTTGTGATCCCAAATTAAGCTCAGAATGACGAAAAAACGCTTGTAAAGGCCAGAAATCGCATTTTAAAGTTGTGATCCCAAATTAAGCTCAGAATCACGAAAAACGGCTTCTAAAGGCCAGAAATCGCATTTTAAAGTTGTGATCCCAAATTAAGCTCAGAATCCCGAAAAACGGCTTCTAAAGGCCAGAAATCGCATTTTAAAGTTGTGATCCCAAATTAAGCTCAGAATCACGAAAAACGGCTTCTAAAGGCCAGAAATCGCATTTTAAAGTTGTGATCCCAAATTAAGCTCAGAATCACGAAAACGGCTTCTAAAGGCCAGAAATCGCATTTTAAAGTTGTGATCCCAAATTAAGCTCAGAATCACGAAAAACGGCTTCTAAAGGCCAGAAATCGCATTTTAAAGTTGTGATCCCAAATTAAGCTCAGAATCACGAAAAAACGCTTCTAAAGGCCAGAAATCGCATTTTAAAGTTGTGATCCCAAATTAAGCTCAGAATCCCGAAAAACGGCTTCTAAAGGCCAGAAATCGCATTTTAAAGTTGTGATCCCAAATTAAGCTCAGAATCACGAAAAACGGCTTCTAAAGGCCAGAAATCGCATTTTAAAGTTGTGATCCCAAATTAAGCTCAGAATCACGAAAAAACGCTTCTAAAGGCCAGAAATCGCATTTTAAAGTTGTGATCCCAAATTAAGCTCAGAATCACGAAAAACGGCTTCTAAAGGCCAGAAATCGCATTTTGAAGTTGTGATCCCTAATTAAGCTCAGAATCACGAAAAACGGCTTCTAAAGGCCAGAAATCGCATTTAAAGTTGTGATCCCAAATTAAGCTCAGAATCACGAAAAAACGCTTCTAAAGGCCAGAAATCGCATTTTAAAGTTGTGATCCCAAATTAAGCTCAGAATCACGAAAAACGGCTTCTAAAGGCCAGAAATCGCATTTTGAAGTTGTGATCCCAAATTAAGCTCAGAATCACGAAAAACGGCTTCTAAAGGCCAGAAATCGCATTTTAAAGTTGTGATCCCAAATTAAGCTCAGAATCACGAAAAAACGCTTCTAAAGGCCAGAAATCGCAATTTAAAGTTGTGATCCCCAAATTAAGCTCAGAATCACGAAAAACGGCTTCTAAAGGCCAGAAATCGCATTTTAAAGTTGTGATCCCAAATTAAGCTCAGAATCACGAAAAAAACGCTTCTAAAGGCCAGAAATCGCATTTTAAAGTTGTGATCCCAAATTAAGCTCAGAATCCCGAAAAACGGCTTCTAAAGGCCAGAAATCGCATTTTAAAGTTGTGATCCCAAATTAAGCTCAGAATCCCGAAAAACGGCTTCTAAAGGCCAGAAATCGCATTTTAAAGTTGTGATCCCAAATTAAGCTCAGAATCACGAAAAACGGCTTCTAAAGGCCAGAAATCGCATTTTAAAGTTGTGATCCCAAATTAAGCTCAGAATCACGAAAAAACGCTTCTAAAGGCCAGAAATCGCATTTTAAAGTTGTGATCCCAAATTAAGCTCAGAATCACGAAAAACGGCTTCTAAAGGCCAGAAATCGCATTTTAAAGTTGTGATCCCAAATTAAGCTCAGAATCACGAAAAAACGCTTCTAAAGGCCAGAAATCGCATTTTAAAGTTGTGATCCCAAATTAAGCTCAGAATCACGAAAAACGGCTTCTAAAGACCAGAAATCGCATTTTAAAGTTGTGATCCCAAATTAAGCTCAGAATCCCGAAAAACGGCTTCTAAAGGCCAGAAATCGCATTTTAAAGTTGTGATCCCAAATTAAGCTCAGAATCCCGAAAAACGGCTTCTAAAGGCCAGAAATCGCATTTTAAAGTTGTGATCCCAAATTAAGCTCAGAATCCCGAAAAACGGCTTCTAAAGGCCAGAAATCGCATTTTAAAGTTGTGATCCCAAATTAAGCTCAGAATCACGAAAAACGGCTTCTAAAGGCCAGAAATCGCATTTTAAAGTTGTGATCCCAAATTAAGCTCAGAATCACGAAAAAACGCTTCTAAAGGCCAGAAATCGCATTTTAAAGTTGTGATCCCAAATTAAGCTCAGAATCACGAAAAACGGCTTCTAAAGGCCAGAAATCGCATTTTAAAGTTGTGATCCCAAATTAAGCTCAGAATCACGAAAAAACGCTTCTAAAGGCCAGAAATCGCATTTTAAAGTTGTGATCCCAAATTAAGCTCAGAATCACGAAAAACGGCTTCTAAAGGCCAGAAATCGCATTTTGAAGTTGTGATCCCAAATTAAGCTCAGAATCCCGAAAAACGGCTTCTAAAGGCCAGAAATCGCATTTTAAAGTTGTGATCCCAAATTAAGCTCAGAATCACGAAAAACGGCTTCTAAAGGCCAGAAATCGCATTTTAAAGTTGTGATCCCAAATTAAGCTCAGAATCACGAAAAACGGCTTCTAAAGGCCAGAAATCGCATTTTAAAGTTGTGATCCCAAATTAAGCTCAGAATCACGAAAAAACGCTTCTAAAGGCCAGAAATCGCATTTTAAAGTTGTGATCCCAAATTAAGCTCAGAATCACGAAAAAACGCTTCTAAAGGCCAGAAATCGCATTTTAAAGTTGTGATCCCAAATTAAGCTCAGAATCACGAAAAACGGCTTCTAAAGGCCAGAAATCGCATTTTGAAGTTGTGATCCCAAATTAAGCTCAGAATCACGAAAAACGGCTTCTAAAGGCCAGAAATCGCATTTTAAAGTTGTGATCCCAAATTAAGCTCAGAATCACGAAAAAACGCTTCTAAAGGCCAGAAATCGCATTTTAAAGTTGTGATCCAAAATTAAGCTCAGAATCACGAAAAACGGCTTCTAAAGGCCAGAAATCGCATTTTAAAGTTGTGATCCCAAATTAAGCTCAGAATCACGAAAAAAACGCTTCTAAAGGCCAGAAATCGCATTTTAAAGTTGTGATCCCAAATTAAGCTCAGAATCCCGAAAAACGGCTTCTAAAGGCCAGAAATCGCATTTTAAAGTTGTGATCCCAAATTAAGCTCAGAATCCCGAAAAACGGCTTCTAAAGGCCAGAGATCGCATTTTAAAGTTGTGATCCCAAATTAAGCTCAGAATCACGAAAAACGGCTTCTAAAGGCCAGAAATCGCATTTTAAAGTTGTGATCCCAAATTAAGCTCAGAATCACGAAAAAACGCTTCTAAAGGCCAGAAATCGCATTTTAAAGTTGTGATCCCAAATTAAGCTCAGAATCACGAAAAACGGCTTCTAAAGGCCAGAAATCGCATTTTAAAGTTGTGATCCCAAATTAAGCTCAGAATCACGAAAAAACGCTTCTAAAGGCCAGAAATCGCATTTTAAAGTTGTGATCCCAAATTAAGCTCAGAATCACGAAAAACGGCTTCTAAAGACCAGAAATCGCATTTTAAAGTTGTGATCCCAAATTAAGCTCAGAATCCCGAAAAACGGCTTCTAAAGGCCAGAAATCGCATTTTAAAGTTGTGATCCCAAATTAAGCTCAGAATCCCGAAAAACGGCTTCTAAAGGCCAGAAATCGCATTTTAAAGTTGTGATCCCAAATTAAGCTCAGAATCACGAAAAAACGCTTCTAAAGGCCAGAAATCGCATTTTAAAGTTGTGATCCCAAATTAAGCTCAGAATCACGAAAAACGGCTTCTAAAGGCCAGAAATCGCATTTTAAAGTTGTGATCCCAAATTAGGCTCAGAATCCCGAAAAACGGCTTCTAAAGGCCAGAAATCGCATTTTAAAGTTGTGATCCCAAATTAAGCTCAGAATCACGAAAAAACGCTTCTAAAGGCCAGAAATCGCATTTTAAAGTTGTGATCCCAAATTAAGCTCAGAATCCCGAAAAACGGCTTCTAAAGGCCAGAAATCACATTTTAAAGTTGTGATCCCAAATTAAGCTCAGAATCACGAAAAACGGCTTCTAAAGGCCAGAAATCGCATTTTAAAGTTGTGATCCCAAATTAAGCTCAGAATCACGAAAAAACGCTTCTAAAGGCCAGAAATCGCATTTTAAAGTTGTGATCCCAAATTAAGCTCAGAATCACGAAAAACGGCTTCTAAAGGCCAGAAATCGCATTTTAAAGTTGTGATCCCAAATTAAGCTCAGAATCACGAAAAAACGCTTCTAAAGGCCAGAAATCGCATTTTAAAGTTGTGATCCCAAATTAAGCTCAGAATCACGAAAAACGGCTTCTAAAGGCCAGAAATCGCATTTTAAAGTTGTGATCCCAAATTAAGCTCAGAATCACGAAAAACGGCTTCTAAAGGCCAGAAATCGCATTTTAAAGTTGTGATCCCAAATTAGGCTCAGAATCGGCTTCTAAAGGCCAGAAATCGCATTTTAAAGTTGTGATCCCAAATTAAGCTCAGAATCCCGAAAAACGGCTTCTAAAGGCCAGAAATCGCATTTTAAAGTTGTGATCCCAAATTAAGCTCAGAAACACGAAAAAACGCTTCTAAAGGCCAGAAATCGCATTTTAAAGTTGTGATCCCAAATTAAGCTCAGAATCACGAAAAACGGCTTCTAAAGGCCAGAAATCGCATTTTAAAGTTGTGATCCCAAATTAAGCTCAGAATCCCGAAAAACGGCTTCTAAAGGCCAGAAATCGCATTTTAAAGTTGTGATCCCAAATTAAGCTCAGAATCACGAAAAAACGCTTCTAAAGGCCAGAAATCGCATTTTAAAGTTGTGATCCCAAATTAAGCTCAGAATCACGAAAAACGGCTTCTAAAGGCCAGAAATCGCATTTTAAAGTTGTGATCCCAAATTAAGCTCAGAATCACGAAAAAACGCTTCTAAAGGCCAGAAATCGCATTTTAAAGTTGTGATCCCAAATTAAGCTCAGAATCACGAAAAAACGCTTCTAAAGGCCAGAAATCGCATTTTAAAGTTGTGATCCCAAATTAAGCTCAGAATCCCGAAAAACGGCTTCTAAAGGCCAGAAATCGCATTTTAAAGTTGTTGTCGGAAGTAGCAGGCGTGTTGTTCCATTTAAATATTTTATAATTGATCAAAGCAATCGTTTAATAGATTTTAGTAGTATAAAACCAACCTGTATACACATCTCAGGTGGCGATGGAAATCCCGTGCTAAGTGTTAGTAAAAGTTTTTTTTTGTAAACATTGAAACCATGACAATTTGTGACGTCAGTTGCATTTCCAAACAAACAACCAACAGCGAAAAATATAGAGAAAAAAATCATTGCCGACTGTTGTTTACGATTCTCGCCTAGGATACATAAACATCCTGGCAAGTGACGTAGGCTTTGTTTACCTTTTTACTTCTTGAACAACGAGTTCTGTATTAGTGTGCGTGTTTCTTCATCACCTTCTTTCCACCACATTGGTATAAAACAAGAGCAGAATAAAATTCAATTCATTCTTTGTAAACTATCAAACCAAAGTAGTTGTTCTTTCTACGGCCAATACTAATAGGTTTTGGTCCCAGCAAGTTTAGAAGAATGGCCACCACAGGAGGAAGCAACACCGGTCCGGTCCAGAATTCATCGAGCCTACCATCCATCGAGCGTTTGGCTGGGCGAAGCAATTGGGCCACGTGGAGGTTTGCGGTTGAAACGTTCCTGGAGTTGGAAGAACTCTGGGAGGTGGTTAAGCCCGAACCAGATGCTGACGGTGTCCGACCAGTGGTGAATCCGGCGAAGGATCGCAAGGCGCGTGCAAAAATCATCCTTCTGCTCGAACCCGAAAATTACGTCCACGTTAAGGAAGCGAGGACAGCTCAAGAAGTCTGGGCGAAACTGGAGGCAGCTTTCGAGGACAACGGCCTGGCGCGGCGAGTAGGGCTCCTGAGAAAATTAATTACCACGAGTCTCGAAAATTCCGTTACCATGGAAACCTACGTCAACGAAATCGTGTCCACAGCTCATCAACTCAGGGGAGTTGGTTTCGACATCACCGAGGAGTGGATAGGAACGCTTTTACTAGCCGGTTTACCCGAAAAATTTCGACCCATGATAATGGCACTCGAGAATTCAGGGACTCCGATAACTGGCGACAGTATTAAAACTAAGCTTCTGCAAGAAATTCACTCCCCCTCCGAGAAGACGGCGTTCGTTGGTAGGAAAAATTTTCCCCAGAAATCGAAGCAAGCGCAGGCTGAGCAGCAGTCCAGCAGCAGACCGAAGTGCAAATTTTGCAACAAGTACGGTCACGTGGCGAGGGAATGTCGTGCAAAGAAAAGTTCCGCATTCTGTACATTGCTGTCCACCAACGACGGAGTGAACGACAACAGCTGGTATTTTGACTCTGGTGCGTCAGAACATTTCACCAAGGATCAGCAAGTGTTAAGTGACGTGCGACCAGCCAGCGGAGTGGTGAAGGCAGCCGATAACGCCAACATGAACATCGTATCGACCGGAACAGTGAAGCTAGCAGCAAAATGTACACCGGATTGTCCCCCAATATCCGTACATCACGTGAGATTCATCCCAGGAATGTCGAGCAATTTGCTATCCGTCAGTCAAATTGTGAGACGCGGCCACGTGGTTCTGTTTCAAAACGAAGGCGTCAAAGTCATCGATCCAGAAGGAGTTACCATAGCAACCGGCTAGCACGATGTCCAAAGTGGTTTGTTCAAATTCTCTGAGCGAACAAAAATGGCAACCGTTGCAGTTTCCTCAACTGACCAGAAAACGTGGCACAGAAGGATGGGCCATCTCAACATAAGCAGTCTGAAGCAGCTGAAAAGTGGTCTTGCATCCGGAATCCATTTCACGGATGAAGAAGCTGAATCGTGCGAAGTTTGCTGTATGGGTAAGCAACAGCGATTACCTTTTCCGAAGAAGGGGAGTCGTGCCAATGAGGTCCTGGAAATTGTGCACTCCGATATTTGCGGGCCGATGGAGGTGCCATCCATCGGCGGACATCGGTACTACATATCTTTTACCGACGACAAGACGAGGCGTGCGGTGATCTATTTCCTGGAGAAGAAAACCGATTCCGAGGTGCTGAGGGCATTCAACGATTACTGCAACCAAGCTGAACGTCAAACTGGTCGGAAAATAAAGGTAATTCGCACTGATAACGGAAAAGAGTATATCAACAGGTTGTTCCAAGGGCGATTGAGAGAGCTCGGCATAAGGCACCAGACGACAGCAAGTTACACCCCCGAACAGAATTGGCTGGCGGAGAGACTCAACCGTACAATCGTCGAGAAGGCCAGATGTCTCTTGTTTGAGGCAAACCTACCGAAGCAGTTCTGGGCTGAGGCAGTTGGGGCAGCGACGTACCTATCGAATCGTTCGCCAACCAAGGGGCAAACAGTAACACCCGAGGAAGCATGGAGTGGACGAAAACCAAATTTGTCCCACGTCCGTGTTTTTGGTTCAAAAGTGATGGCGCACGTGCCCAAGCAGCGAAGGCAAAAATGGGATCCGAAAGCGTTTGAAGCAGTTCTCGTCGGATTCGAAACGGAAACCAAGGCATACCGTTTGTACAATCCGATGACAAACGACGTATTCAAGTGTCGAGATGTGACGATAATTAGCGAGCCGGAGTACTCAAATCAGCAGCCAATGGTACCTGCAAGAAGCCATCAACCGAAGGTCCGAACGTTCGTCAGTCTGGATTTCCAAGACAGCTTACCGATACCTGATGCAGGAGACAGTGTGGTTGAGGCCGCACACAATCCCGTGGTCGAGCTGGAGAACGAATCTGAGTCAGACGTGTCTCAGTATTTTTCGGAGGTGGATGAAATTAGCAGCAGCGATTTGTCTGATGAAGCAGTTGGTGACGTGACCATCACGGCGCTCCCCCCGCAACAAAACTCATATCCACCTTTGTCACAGGTGTCGAGGCGCAGCGGAAGGGAGCGCGCTATTCCAGGCAAGTACCATGACTTTGTGTTACCGAACAATGGCTTTCCGCATCACAATTTTTCAGTACCACCCGCTCCCAATGATGGTCCAAGTAGCAGCCGTCAAGGTCTAAAGGTTAGCACCGGCCGTGCGAAACCGAAAACATCGAGCGATCCGCGAACCCCAGCGGAGGCATTGCATGGCAGCGATGCTCATCTCTGGCGTAAGGCGATGGACGAAGAGTTTCAAGCTTTACTCGACAACCAGACGTGGGACCTTGTCGAGTTACCCCCCGGCAAAAGGGCGATCGGTTCGAAGTGGCTGTTCAAGACCAAGGAGGACGAAAAAGGCAACATTGTGCGGCACAAGGCGAGAATAGTTGCACAGGGCTTCACGCAAAAGTTCGGTGTTGACTACGACGAGGTGTTCGCGCCGGTAGCGAAACAGGTGACATTTCGCACACTTTTGACTGTGGCCAGCCGCCGCGGTTTCCAAGTTCGTCACGTCGATGTGAAGACAGCGTACCTGAACGGGCATCTGGAAGAAACCATCTACATGCGCCAGCCAGAAGGTTATCACAGCGGAGACGAACGTTCCGTATGCCGGTTAAGGAGGAGCTTATATGGCCTGAAGCAATCCGCACGTGTCTGGAACCAGAAGGTCGACGAAGTCTTCAAGGCGATGGGGTTCAAGCCGTCCAAGTCCGATCCATGCCTGTACATGCGGAATGGTAATCGTGAATTCATCCTAGTGTACGTTGATGATATGATTATCGTCACCCCTACCGAAAAGGAATTCCAAACCATCTTCAAATTACTTCAAAGTAATTTCGTCGTCGTGGATCTCGGCGAAGTTCGGCAATTCCTTGGGATCGAGGTAACGAAAACTGAAACCGGATACAGACTGAACCAGGAAGTATACATCCGGAAACTCACGAACCGTTTCGGTTTGGAAAGCGCCAAGCCGTCCAAAGTCCCCCTGGATGTCGGCTATCTACAGCAGAAGGAGGAGCAGGACAAACTGGACAACAATCAACAGTATTTAAGTTTGATTGGTGGTCTACTGTACATCGCCGTTCATACTCGTCCTGACATAGCGGTAAGCGTTTCAATCTTGGCCCAAAAATCAAGTTGTCCCACTCAGCAAGACTGGACTGAAGCAAAGCGAGTCTTGCGTTACTTGTTCGCAACAAAGGGTCATCATCTTCAGCTCGGAGGATCGAAGGCTGACCTCAAGATGTTCGTCGACGCCGACTGGGCTGGAGATTGCCGTGACAGGAAGTCGAATTCTGGCTTTCTGATTCTCTTCGGTGGAGGTGCAGTTGCATGGGGCTCACGGAAACAAACCTGCGTTTCCTTGAGTTCAACAGAAGCTGAATTCATCGCGTTGGCTGAAGGATGCCAAGAACTCATCTGGTTGCAGCGACTTGTACGGGAAATCGGCGAGGCTACTGAGGATCCAACCACCGTATACGAGGACAACCAGAGTACCATCAAGATGGTTGGAAGTGATCGCCTTGAGAGGAGAACCAAGCACATCGAAACGCGATTTTTCTTCGTTCGAGATCTGCAAGAAAAGAAGCTGATCAATTTGGAATATTGTCCTACCGAAAACATGCTTGCTGATATCCTGACCAAACCATTGCAACGAGTTCGTCTGGAGAAGCTGCGTGGAGAGATTGGAATTAAATCGGATCAACTCGAGGAGGAGTGTCGGAAGTAGCAGGCGTGTTGTTCCATTTAAATATTTTATAATTGATCAAAGCAATCGTTTAATAGATTTTAGTAGTATAAAACAAGAGCAGAATAAAATTCAATTCATTCTTTGTAAACTATCAAACCAAAGTAGTTGTTCTTTCTACGGCCAATACTAATAGTTGTGATCCCAAATTAAGCTCAGAATCACGAAAAAACGCTTCTAAAGGCCAGAAATCGCATTTTAAAGTTGTGATCCCAAATTAAGCTCAGAATCACGAAAAAACGCTTCTAAAGGCCAGAAATCGCATTTTAAAGTTGTGATCCCAAATTAAGCTCAGAATCACGAAAAACGGCTTCTAAAGGCCAGAAATCGCATTTTAAAGTTGTGATCCCAAATTAAGCTCAGAATCCCGAAAAACGGCTTCTAAAGGCCAGAAATCGCATTTTAAAGTTGTGATCCCAAATTATGCTCAGAATCACGAAAAACGGCTTCTAAAGGCCAGAAATCGCATTTTAAAGTTGTGATCCCAAATTAAGCTCAGAATCCCGAAAAACGGCTTCTAAAGGCCAGAAATCGCATTTTAAAGTTGTGATCCCAAATTAAGCTCAGAATCACGAAAAAACGCTTCTAAAGGCCAGAAATCGCATTTTAAAGTTGTGATCCCAAATTAAGCTCAGAATCACGAAAAAACGCTTCTAAAGGCCAGAAATCGCATTTTAAAGTTGTGATCCCAAATTAAGCTCAGAATCCCGAAAAACGGCTTCTAAAGGCCAGAAATCGCATTTTAAAGTTGTGATCCCAAATTAAGCTCAGAATCACGAAAAAACGCTTCTAAAGGCCAGAAATCGCATTTTAAAATTGTGATCCCAAATTAAGCTCAGAATCCCGAAAAACGGCTTCTAAAGGCCAGAAATCGCATTTTAAAGTTGTGATCCCAAATTAAGCTCAGAATCCCGAAAAACGGCTTCTAAAGGCCAGAAATCGCATTTTAAAGTTGTGATCCCAAATTAAGCTCAGAATCACGAAAAACGGCTTCTAAAGGCCAGAAATCGCATTTTAAAGTTGTGATCCCAAATTAAGCTCAGAATCCCGAAAAACGGCTTCTAAAGGCCAGAAATCGCATTTTAAAGTTGTGATCCCAAATTAAGCTCAGAATCACGAAAAAACGCTTCTAAAGGCCAGAAATCGCATTTTAAAGTTGTGATCCCAAATTAAGCTCAGAATCACGAAAAAACGCTTCTAAAGGCCAGAAATCGCATTTTAAAGTTGTGATCCCAAATTAAGCTCAGAATCCCGAAAAACGGCTTCTAAAGGCCAGAAATCGCATTTTAAAGTTGTGATCCCAAACTAAGCTCAGAATCACGAAAAAACGCTTCTAAAGGCCAGAAATCGCATTTTAAAGTTGTGATCCCAAATTAAGCTCAGAATCACGAAAAACGGCTTCTAAAGGCCAGAAATCGCATTTTAAAGTTGTGATCCCAAATTAAGCTCAGAATCACGAAAAAACGCTTCTAAAGGCCAGAAATCGCATTTTAAAGTTGTGATCCCAAATTAAGCTCAGAATCACGAAAAAACGCTTCTAAAGGCCAGAAATCGCATTTTAAAGTTGTGATCCCAAATTAAGCTCAGAATCCCGAAAAACGGCTTCTAAAGGCCAGAAATCGCATTTTAAAGTTGTGATCCCAAATTAAGCTCAGAATCCCGAAAAACGGCTTCTAAAGGCCAGAAATCGCATTTTAAAGTTGTGATCCCAAATTAAGCTCAGAATCACGAAAAAACGCTTCTAAAGGCCAGAAATCGCATTTTAAAGTTGTGATCCCAAATTAAGCTCAGAATCACGAAAAACGGCTTCTAAAGGCCAGAAATCGCATTTTAAAGTTGTGATCCCAAATTAAGCTCAGAATCACGAAAAACGGCTTCTAAAGGCCAGAAATCGCATTTTAAAGTTGTGATCCCAAATTAAGCTCAGAATCACGAAAAAACGCTTCTAAAGGCCAGAAATCGCATTTTAAAGTTGTGATCCCAAATTAAGCTCAGAATCACGAAAAAACGCTTCTAAAGGCCAGAAATCGCATTTTAAAGTTGTGATCCCAAATTAAGCTCAGAATCACGAAAAACGGCTTCTAAAGGCCAGAAATCGCATTTTAAAGTTGTGATCCCAAATTAAGCTCAGAATCCCGAAAAACGGCTTCTAAAGGCCAGAAATCGCATTTTAAAGTTGTGATCCCAAATTAGGCTCAGAATCCCGAAAAACGGCTTCTAAAGGCCAGAAATCGCATTTTAAAGTTGTGATCCCAAATTAAGCTCAGAATCCCGAAAAACGGCTTCTAAAGGCCAGAAATCGCATTTTAAAGTTGTGATCCCAAATTTGGCTCAGAATCACGAAAAAACGCTTCTAAAGGCCAGAAATCGCATTTTAAAGTTGTGATCCCAAATTAAGCTCAGAATCACGAAAAAACGCTTCTAAAGGCCAGAAATCGCATTTTAAAGTTGTGATCCCAAATTAAGCTCAGAATCACGAAAAACGGCTTCTAAAGGCCAGAAATCGCATTTTAAAGTTGTGATCCCAAATTAAGCTCAGAATCCCGAAAAACGGCTTCTAAAGGCCAGAAATCGCATTTTAAAGTTGTGATCCCAAATTTGGCTCAGAATCACGAAAAAACGCTTCTAAAGGCCAGAAATCGCATTTTAAAGTTGTGATCCCAAATTAAGCTCAGAATCCCGAAAAACGGCTTCTAAAGGCCAGAAATCGCATTTTAAAGTTGTGATCCCAAATTAGGCTCAGAATCCCGAAAAACGGCTTCTAAAGGCCAGAAATCGCATTTTAAAGTTGTGATCCCAAATTAAGCTCAGAATCACGAAAAAACGCTTCTAAAGGCCAGAAATCGCATTTTAAAGTTGTGATCCCAAATTAAGCTCAGAATCCCGAAAAACGGCTTCTAAAGGCCAGAAATCGCATTTTAAAGTTGTGATCCCAAATTAAGCTCAGAATCCCGAAAAACGGCTTCTAAAGGCCAGAAATCGCATTTTAAAGTTGTGATCCCAAATTTGGCTCAGAATCACGAAAAAACGCTTCTAAAGGCCAGAAATCGCATTTTAAAGTTGTGATCCCAAATTAAGCTCAGAATCCCGAAAAACGGCTTCTAAAGGCCAGAAATCGCATTTTAAAGTTGTGATCCCAAATTTGGCTCAGAATCACGAAAAAACGCTTCTAAAGGCCAGAAATCGCATTTTAAAGTTGTGATCCCAAATTAAGCTCAGAATCCCGAAAAACGGCTTCTAAAGGCCAGAAATCGCATTTTAAAGTTGTGATCCCAAATTAAGCTCAGAATCACGAAAAACGGCTTCTAAAGGCCAGAAATCGCATTTTAAAGTTGTGATCCCAAATTAAGCTCAGAATCCCGAAAAACGGCTTCTAAAGGCCAGAAATCGCATTTTAAAGTTGTGATCCCAAATTAGGCTCAGAATCCCGAAAAACGGCTTCTAAAGGCCAGAAATCGCATTTTAAAGTTGTGATCCCAAATTAAGCTCAGAATCACGAAAAAACGCTTCTAAAGGCCAGAAATCGCATTTTAAAGTTGTGATCCCAAATTAAGCTCAGAATCACGAAAAACGGCTTCTAAAGGCCAGAAATCGCATTTTAAAGTTGTGATCCCAAATTAGGCTCAGAATCCCGAAAAACGGCTTCTAAAGGCCAGAAATCGCATTTTAAAGTTGTGATCCCAAATTAAGCTCAGAATCCCGAAAAACGGCTTCTAAAGGCCAGAAATCGCATTTTAAAGTTGTGATCCCAAATTTAGCTCAGAATCACGAAAAACGGCTTCTAAAGGCCAGAAATCGCATTTTAAAGTTGTGATCCCAAATTAAGCTCAGAATCACGAAAAAACGCTTCTAAAGGCCAGAAATCGCATTTTGAAGTTGTGATCCCAAATTAAGCTCAGAATCACGAAAAACGGCTTCTAAAGGCCAGAAATCGCATTTTAAAGTTGTGATCCCAAATTAAGCTCAGAATCACGAAAAAACGCTTCTAAAGGCCAGAAATCGCATTTTAAAGTTGTGATCCCAAATTAAGCTCAGAATCACGAAAAACGGCTTCTAAAGGCCAGAAATCGCATTTTAAAGTTGTGATCCCAAATTAGGCTCAGAATCCCGAAAAACGGCTTCTAAAGGCCAGAAATCGCATTTTAAAGTTGTGATCCCAAATTAAGCTCAGAATCACGAAAAACGGCTTCTAAAGGCCAGAAATCGCATTTTAAAGTTGTGATCCCAAATTAAGCTCAGAATCACGAAAAAACGCTTCTAAAGGCCAGAAATCGCATTTTAAAGTTGTGATCCCAAATTAAGCTCAGAATCACGAAAAACGGCTTCTAAAGGCCAGAAATCGCATTTTAAAGTTGTGATCCCAAATTAAGCTCAGAATCACGAAAAACGGCTTCTAAAGGCCAGAAATCGCATTTTAAAGTTGTGATCCCAAATTAAGCTCAGAATCACGAAAAACCGCTTCTAAAGGCCAGAAATCGCATTTTAAAGTTGTGATCCCAAATTAGGCTCAGAATCCCGAAAAACGGCTTCTAAAGGCCAGAAATCGCATTTTAAAGTTGTGATCCCAAATTAAGCTCAGAATCACGAAAAAACGCTTCTAAAGGCCAGAAATCGCATTTTAAAGTTGTGATCCTAAATTAAGCTCAGAATCACGAAAAACGGCTTCTAAAGGCCAGAATTCGCATTTTAAAGTTGTGATCCCAAATTAAGCTCAGAATCCCGAAAAACGGCTTCTAAAGGCCAGAAATCGCATTTTAAAGTTGTGATCCCAAATTAAGCTCAGAATCACGAAAAAACGCTTCTAAAGGCCAGAAATCGCATTTTAAAGTTGTGATCCCAAATTAAGCTCAGAATCACGAAAAACGGCTTCTAAAGGCCAGAAATCGCATTTTAAAGTTGTGATCCCAAATTAAGCTCAGAATCCCGAAAAACGGCTTCTAAAGGCCAGAAATCGCATTTTAAAGTTGTGATCCCAAATTAGGCTCAGAATCACGAAAAAACGCTTCTAAAGGCCAGAAATCGCATTTTAAAGTTGTGATCCCAAATTAAGCTCAGAATCACGAAAAACGGCTTTTAAAGGCCAGAAATCGCATTTTAAAGTTGTGATCCCAAATTAAGCTCAGAATCACGAAAAAACGCTTCTAAAGGCCAGAAATCGCATTTTAAAGTTGTGATCCCAAATTAAGCTCAGAATCCCGAAAAACGGCTTCTAAAGGCCAGAAATCGCATTTTAAAGTTGTGATCCCAAATTAAGCTCAGAATCACGAAAAAACGCTTCTAAAGGCCAGAAATCGCATTTTAAAGTTGTGATCCCAAATTAAGCTCAGAACCCCGAAAAACGGCTTCTAAAGGCCAGAAATCGCATTTTAAAGTTGTGATGCCAAATTAAGCTCAGAATCCCGAAAAACCGCTTCTAAAGGCCAGAAATCGCATTTTAAAGTTGTGATCCCAAATTAGGCTCAGAATCCCGAAAAACGGCTTCTAAAGGCCAGAAATCGCATTTTAAAGTTGTGATCCCAAATTAAGCTCAGAATCACGAAAAACGGCTTCTAAAGGCCAGAAATCGCATTTTAAAGTTGTGATCCCAAATTAGGCTCAGAATCCCGAAAAACGGCTTCTAAAGGCCAGAAATCGCATTTTAAAGTTGTGATCCCAAATTAAGCTCAGAATCACGAAAAACGGCTTCTAAAGGCCAGAAATCGCATTTTAAAGTTGTGATCCCAAATTAAGCTCAGAATCACGAAAAAACGCTTCTAAAGGCCAGAAATCGCATTTTAAAGTTGTGATCCCAAATTAAGCTCAGAATCACGAAAAACGGCTTCTAAAGGCCAGAAATCGCATTTTAAAGTTGTGATCCCAAATTAAGCTCAGAATCACGAAAAACGGCTTCTAAAGGCCAGAAATCGCATTTTAAAGTTGTGATCCCAAATTAAGCTCAGAATCACGAAAAACCGCTTCTAAAGGCCAGAAATCGCATTTTAAAGTTGTGATCCCAAATTAAGCTCAGAATCCCGAAAAACGGCTTCTAAAGGCCAGAAATCGCATTTTAAAGTTGTGATCCCAAATTAAGCTCAGAATCACGAAAAAACGCTTCTAAAGGCCAGAAATCGCATTTTAAAGTTGTGATCCTAAATTAAGCTCAGAATCACGAAAAACGGCTTCTAAAGGCCAGAATTCGCATTTTAAAGTTGTGATCCCAAATTAAGCTCAGAATCCCGAAAAACGGCTTCTAAAGGCCAGAAATCGCATTTTAAAGTTGTGATCCCAAATTAAGCTCAGAATCACGAAAAAACGCTTCTAAAGGCCAGAAATCGCATTTTAAAGTTGTGATCCCAAATTAAGCTCAGAATCACGAAAAACGGCTTCTAAAGGCCAGAAATCGCATTTTAAAGTTGTGATCCCAAATTAAGCTCAGAATCCCGAAAAACGGCTTCTAAAGGCCAGAAATCGCATTTTAAAGTTGTGATCCCAAATTAGGCTCAGAATCACGAAAAAACGCTTCTAAAGGCCAGAAATCGCATTTTAAAGTTGTGATCCCAAATTAAGCTCAGAATCACGAAAAACGGCTTTTAAAGGCCAGAAATCGCATTTTAAAGTTGTGATCCCAAATTAAGCTCAGAATCACGAAAAAACGCTTCTAAAGGCCAGAAATCGCATTTTAAAGTTGTGATCCCAAATTAAGCTCAGAATCCCGAAAAACGGCTTCTAAAGGCCAGAAATCGCATTTTAAAGTTGTGATCCCAAATTAAGCTCAGAATCACGAAAAAACGCTTCTAAAGGCCAGAAATCGCATTTTAAAGTTGTGATCCCAAATTAAGCTCAGAACCCCGAAAAACGGCTTCTAAAGGCCAGAAATCGCATTTTAAAGTTGTGATGCCAAATTAAGCTCAGAATCCCGAAAAACCGCTTCTAAAGGCCAGAAATCGCATTTTAAAGTTGTGATCCCAAATTAGGCTCAGAATCCCGAAAAACGGCTTCTAAAGGCCAGAAATCGCATTTTAAAGTTGTGATCCCA
>NC_073693.1:131987296-132076797 GCF_029784155.1 Uranotaenia lowii
CTATACTGAATAAGCTCATATTAATTAACATTATCAGTCTTCAAGGAATGACCGGACTCGATTAAAATTTTCAAAACACTGGGAGAATCAACTTTTGTTTTGACGATGTACAAGTTGTTTTTACAAACAACATAAACATAAACTAGACCTTCTGAAGTAACTTGCAGGAGGATTACCCCATAATTTTCCTGACTCACCGACAGCCAAGCTATGTGACGATCTTGAAAGCGAATTAGCTATTTTGTTCGTCTTTAAAAACAAGACTTGTTTTCAGAAAAGCTATTGCGTGTTTAGGAAGTTTTCCGGAGCTTTTGGTTAATGTTTTGTAATACCACTCAAAACACACACCCTAATCGTCAGAGAGATGACTGACGGACCTGACCTTAGACTCTAGTTAAAGTACCTAACCTATGTAGGTTCTACTGGATACAGCGTGATTGATTTGCGCTTACCGGGGGAAAACTTTCTGCTCTCGATAAACCGGCTCATACAGTTTTGTTTGTGAACTCGGTGAACTTTTCCAATCGTTAATGCAAATTGAGCTGTCTGACAATAAAAGGTATTTTTTTTTCGTAAGCGTTTCCCTCCCACAGGCGTAAAATTAAGCGATTGAATGTTGTGAGTAGTGTGAACTGTTTTACTATTTCATTCTAGAAGATGCTATTGTGTTTTTACATCTGCGATCTTATCGTAACGCAGTTGATTGCTTTATAAAATTTCCATTACTAGTCCCGTTCGTTTTGATAGTGAGCTCACGTTTTTGTACTTCTAGCTAATTGATTCCGATCGATAGCAGTGGATGAACCGTTTCAAGAATTCTATGAATAGAGCTTACGGGATCATCAATTTTAATCAAAATGGTTGTAAATCAAACTTTATTTGTGTACAGAGAGTCTGGTGACAACAGTGCACGACAACCGATCAATTGATCTCAATTAGTGACTATCACACCCGCGACTCAACGTAATAGACGCCACTTGGCTTGACGCGTATCAATTGAATCTGGTTCGGGTTTGAAGACGCGCGTCATCGCTACGAAACCGTCGATGAATTTATTAAATTGAGCGAACTAGTCGGTTGCCACACATGCCACATCATTTAGATTAAATTTAATTGATCTCGAACTAATCTGAATCTCCACCCCGACCATCTGTCTATTTATAACAGAGTCAACGCAAGTTTGGAGGAAAATCGGGCGGCCATCCTGGACGATGCCAAGGCATTCGGGATAGGGGTGATCGTAGTGACGGTAGTGCAGTTCCTAGCGGCCTCGCTCAGCGTGGACGTCATCAACCGATCGGCGAACCGACAGATCAGCCGAATCCGACAGCTGTTCCTGAAGGCCGTCCTCCGGCAGGACATGAGCTGGTACGATCTGAACCGGGACGATAGCTTCGCCGTCAGGATTACGGAGTAGGTTTCCATCTTGTTAAATTTTAAAAACATGGAGACTCATTTTTTTTATTAAATATTTTAACAGTGATTTGGACAAACTGAAGGAAGGCATCGGAGAGAAGCTGTCGATCTTCACGTATTTGGTCATGTCCTTTACCATATCTGTGATATTCTCGTTCTTCTACGGGTGGAAGTTAACGCTTGTGATCCTGAGCTGTGCCCCCATCATCATCCTGGCGACGGCATTTGTGGCTAAGGTAAGTTTCGCGTTTTCTAGAAACATGTTCTAATTTTGAAATTGCGTTCTGGGAAAAAGTTATTGTATTTGACATGTACACTAGACTGAGTAGATTTGTGGGTCATTTTCGAATATCTCAAACCCTGGGATTTAGAAAGATTTGCTTGGGTTCAAAACTTATCTATTATTTGTTGCAAAATTTGCAAATCTTGCAACACTGAAATTTGAAGGAAAACAGGGACAACATCTACAAAGAAATTAGTCAAGCAATGTCTCATTTGTATTTGGCAGCATTGCGGGTTTAATTGAACTGCCTTCAACGCCAAAAGACATACCTCCATTCAAAAAGTTATTACACAGTTATTTGAACAGATAATAAGTTACGGTCTTCGAAAAAGTTGCGGATTTTTTCTGATTTTTTTTAAATTCGCACAGAAACGATAATATTCGTTAAATCTCACAGTTGACAGTTTTTCAGAGCAAAATATTATATTTCCTCATACAAACTTAAAAGTTGAAATTTACTCACGTAATCCTTACCTTGAGTTTTGAACCGAAATATTCAGCAAAAACATCTAAAACATTGGGCAATTCTGCTCCTACTCGCATGGGACTATTACATATGAAAAAAAAAATGAGCCAACGAGAAAATTGACCTTTTTTCTGTTTCAATGTTCTCAAAACTCCTATTAGAGTGCTGTTGACTGCGTAGTTGTTCAGCCGCAGAGCTGCAGATTTTGATTCCTTAATCCTCGGGGTCGTACACTGAGAAGAACAGCCTCTAGCAGCATGGGAGAGTCAATCCTCGACGCAAAGAGATCCGCTACGACTAAAACACGTTCAGCCTTTCGACAAACTTGAAGCGTGTCTAATACAATTAGGTGGCAACGACTTTCGTATCTGGATAAACGAAACGGATCTAACCAGAAGTGTCGCAGGGCAAACCGCATGAAGCGCCGCTGGAAAGCCTCTATTCGTTCAGCTCCGTTTTGGTGAAACGGGCACCAAACTGCAGATGCATTTTCGAGAGTTGAGCGAACTGTGCTCCAATACAGGCTTTTTATTCAGCTCCTTTGTTTTTTACGCGAAATAAGAAGTCAAAATTCTAGAAGCTTTACCAACGATTAAATTTGTATGAGTCTTAAACTCCAGCCGATTGTCTAGGATAACGCCCAGATCGTTGATGTGGTCCACCCGGGCGATGATTTCGTTCTCGAGAATGTACTCACCGTTAAAAGGGTTCCGTTTGCGAGAAAATTAAATGATCGCACATTTGCAGTGGTTCAAAGGCAGGCAGTTGGTGTGAAACCAACGAAGGTGTTGAACTGCCTACGCAAGATAACAATGTCGTCTTATCCATTGATGGTGTGGAAAAGTTGGAGGTCATCGGCATACGCAAGTTTTGGGCCGTTTAGGAGAGTGAGTACAGGTTAAAATAGATGACAAAAAATATCGGTCCCAAGTTGCTTCTCTGGGGCACACCTGATCAAGCGGAGAATTGTCTTGAAAAGTAATTTCCAGTTTGCACTGCCCAAGTAACAATTTAAGCTTTATGATGGTCAGCAAAATATCGTTTGGACTATCGCATTAATCTTCATAAAAAGCTAAAGCGCATTCTATAACATCACCTGGACTCTAATAAAGCCAAAATCAGGCTATTTGGCCCTACCCTAGAAACGTCATCAAGACATATAATTGTTGGTCATCAATGTTGGTCACCAAAGCTTTTAAAAAGCTATTATAAAACATGTTAGAAATTTTTGTTTTTTTCGGTTCTGTCAGTTCTCGGAGATTTTTTTTATTTTTTCCAGCAACCATAATGGTTGATGAATGATGATTGCATTATTCAGATATGATCTGGTAAAATTAATAGCTAAAAAAACAATGTTTTAACCATATATTGAGCGTCTTTTCTACTGCCAGTCAAGATTTCAGGTAAAATGTATATGAAATAGTATCTTAAAATAAATGCGCCTCGTCAAATCTGATGGTCTATCATGATGGAATTGATGGAGAAAGGCCTGAAAAAATATTTTCCAATGCTTGCATTGTGAATCCATCAACATGGCGTCATTTTGTGCCCTTCGATTTTGCAACCAACATGGCGTGATCAATTCATAGTTTTATTATGGTTTAATGATGACCCCAAAAAAAGCTACGATTTGACGTTTCTCTCGCAAGCCAACCAATTACACGCTAAGGTTGAGTTCCTCATTTCTGAGTTGTTAATCATTAGTACAGTAAATGAGCACAGACTTTTTGAATGAAAAGGGATTGGTTTTGAATGACCCGTGGAATAAATCATGAGTTGAAGTCAAATTTCGTTGTCTGACGCCATCTTAAAATCCAAGATGGCGGCTTCCGCTGAACTTTAAAATAGTGTTAATGACTTGAAATCGCATGAAACCCCAACAAAATGGGTATCGGGTGAAAGGGCTAAACGAGTAGAAGTTGAATTTCGCTATCAGACGCCATCTTGAAATCCAAGATGGCGGCATCCGCTCAACTTTTAATGCTTAATGCTGACAAAAAGTCGCATTGAACCACCACTATACGGGTATTGGGTGAAAGGGCTAAACTAGAAGTCAATTTTTTTCTTTCCGACGCCATCTTGAAATCCAAGATGGCAGCTTCCACTGAATTTAAAATACTGTTAATCAATGAAAATCGCTTGAACACAACTTTTTTCACGTAATACTACATTAAAACTACTATTTTTAGACAATTTAGATCATTTTAAATCACTTTTATTATTTTTTCATTATGTTTCTAATGCATTTAGCACTTTTCTTGTTTTGTTTATAGTTTTTGTTTTTTTTGCCATTTATGTAATTCTATTATTGCTATCATGCTATTATGTTTAAATTGTATTGGTCTTATTCTAGCGAAAACTATAAGGTTATGTTGCTTCTGTTAACCGTCTGATTTATTGTGGTGGTTTTTGTGAGATTTTCAGTCACTTACAGATTTTCAGAGAAACGCGAAAAGAGATATTTGACTTCTGTCATTTAGCCTTAGCACCCAATACAATATATTTGGGAGTTTCATGCTATTTTCATTCATTTACAGTATTTTTAAGTTCAGCTGAAGCCACCATCTTGGATTTCAAGATAGCGTCAGAATGCAAAAATAAACTTTTTATAGCTTATCCCAACTGACAAACACCCATATTTTGGAGGTTTCATGCGATATTCAATGATTTAGAGCATTTTTAAAGTTTATAGAAAGCTGCCATCTTGGATTTCAAGATGGCGTAAGATAGCAATATTCGACTTCTACTCGTTAAGCCCTTCCACCCACTACCACCTGGGTTTCATGTCATTTTAAGTCATTCACTACATTTTAAAGTTTAGCGGAAGCCGCCATCTTGGATTTCAAGATGGCGTCAGATAGCGAAATTCAACTTTTACCGGTTGATTTCTTTCAACTTATACCCCTATAATATAGGTTTTATGCGATTTTCAGTCATTTACAGTATTTTCAAGTTGAGTGGTAGCCGCCATCTTGGATTTAAGATGGCGACGGGCAACGAAATTTGACTTCTACTCGTTTATTACTTTCACCTAATAACCATATTGTGAAGGTTTCGCGATATTTTTAGTAATTTACAGCTTTGAAAATAAAAGCGGAAGCCGCCATCTTGAATTAATGATGGCGTCAAGCCACAATTTTTTTCCTACTATTTGGGCCTTTTCCCTCAATACTCATATTGTAAAAATATTCATACCACTTTCGGTGATTTCAAGTTTTCAAAGATGTATTTTTTTTAATTTTAACTCAAAACCAACACGCATAACTTACCAAAAATGTGTAAAAACGGGAGTTCCAATTCAAATATGTGCTATCTAATCTGAGCGTGTCCTGTTTTGACATCTTGATCAAGAACTGTCACTAAGTTTTATGGCGGTTTAATAATCATGCACTGAGTGCTATTATAGAACATGCAAAAGAAAGTTTGGAGCAAACTTCTAGGTTTGTGTTTTATTATAGTTTAAAAAAAGCATTCACAACTCTTTCAAAATAACTAAAACAGCATGTTTAATAAAAGTTTTATTAGCGTTTTCAAAACCATCTAAAAACATATGGTCGAAAAAAAATTATAAGCATTCTGCATGACCATAATAAAACCGCCATAAAACGAGCTGCACAAAAAAATGCCATAATTAAACCATAATAAAACTTCCTAATGCTTGTTGGCATAATCTGTGTTACTTGGGTGATAACTGTCGTCCCGTTAAATAGCTTCTAGAATCTAGTGAGGTAGGGATCCACAGAATTCAAATTTATTTTATTTATTTAATGTCTGTCTTTGATATAAACCATACAGACATATCTTAAACTAAACATGAGTTATGTTCTAAGACTACGAATATTATTTCTAAACACTTCTTTGGATTGATTAAAATTAAAAACGTTAGACACTTCATTAAAAACACGACAACAATTATGCATAGGGTGATTTTGGGCAAACACTGTGCGACTAGATGGAATCCACAAAAAGTTCTGTTGACGAAGACGTCTCGCTGGAGCATGAATGTGGATGCTTTGTAGCAGTAGAGGACAGTCAATATTGTTCATCAACAAATCAAATACAAACATTCTTTGGATGTTTATTCGTCTGTGTCGCAGGGTCTCAAGACTTATTAGATTGCATCTTTCGGCATACGGTGGCAATCGAACGGCATCATTCCACGGCAGTCTACGGAGTGCAAATCGTAGGGACTTCTTTTGTACCCTTTCTAGTCTTTCAGTGTGTACTGTTTGATGCGGCGTCCAAACTACCACGGCGTATTCCAGAACGCTGCGCACCAAGGCGCAGTAAACCGCTTTAAGACAATATACATCCTCAAACTCAACAGTGTTTCTACGTATAAAGCCAAGAATGGCAAAGGCTTTTGCGGTTGCTGTATCGTGATTTACTTTATCGAAAGCAGCAGATAGATCAGTATAGATGGCGTCAATTTGGGACTTCATGGTCAAGCTATCTTGCACTGAAGATGTGAAAGTCTGCAAATTTCGTTGGTGAAGTATTGCTTCGAAGACGAGAAAATCGGGTCCAGAACAACCAATTAGAACAGATTTTCTATCAAACACAGAGCTGACATCCCTCCTTTTTTGTGAACATGGACCATGTAAGCTTCTTTCCAAAGGGAGGGAAAGATTACGAAGCACCAAATATAAGTCTGATTGGAGTTAGCAAATGCTGAATGAATCATTTTTAGAAGATAGTATCCCTGTCACCTTAAAAAATGGCTGACCCATCGATGGGGATACCGTTAAAGAAAGAATCTGGAGGTGAGATATTTCCGACAGCCATATCCAGTTGCTCTGAAGAAATGGACCCAGTTGTGAAAACGCTAGAAAATTTCTCAGCAAAAAGATTGCATATTTCGGGATCGGTGTTCGCTGTGTAGCCGTTCAAGGACATTTGGAACAGATACCCGGATTCTTTCCGCTGATGTTGACAATTGACGATTCCGCTGATTTTGACGATTTGAGATCTCGGGTTGGTCTTAAAATTTCGCTGTAGCCGGTGGAGATTTTCCTTTGTGCAGAGGTATTTCAGTTGATTAGTGACGTTTCGAAACACGGCGGTCGATTATGTAGTTCAGTATTGTGGAAATTCCACTTACTGCCAAAGTGAATAACTACAACCTCATTGAAGTGTACGTACAGGAGAGATCTGTTATGTCAGCGATGCATAACAACGTGAAGAGCATCAGCGATAAACAGCATTAATATGAGCGGCTTTGCATGCTTTATTCGCATTCGGTTCATCATGTTGAGCTTGGCCCACACAAGTATGTTTGAAAAAATTGCAGCGGCTGCATAGGGATTAGATACATCGAGTTCGTTCTCCCATTCGATAGAATCCAGGACGAGGGAGATTGCTTCGGAGTCGACGTTTCTGAAGTCCTGATAGAAGGGAGCGGTTTCCTCTATAGGAGCGTTAACTCTAGTGACATCGAGTGAGACCACTAAAGCTGGGTAATGGGAAACAATTTAACAAGAGGAGCAGAAGCTAAATCAATAGTCGGATTCCTGAAGCCTTCGTTTATGAAGCAGAGGTCTAGCATACGGCCGTTTTCGTTTTCAAAGCTGTTGATCTGGCGAAGAGTCGCGGTGCTCAAAGAGTCCAGGAAGATGTTGGAAGGAGCCGAGAAATAGGAGCGCATAGGATCTGGGAACAAAAAGCCGCCATTGGAAGGGCATCATTTCAAGGGCATGTTGAAATCACCGATAACAAGTATGTCATCTTCGGGAGAGCAGATTGAGCTTACTTTGGATAGGCACCGCGAGAAAGGCTCAGCTACAAGTGGGTCACTAGAGCGATCAGGAGGCACGTACACTACGCATAAGTACAATTTCCGATCACCGAGATCAATGCGGGCCCAAAGAAGGTCCAAATCGGAAGGTCCCAGGAACTGTCTTCGATAAGCTGAGCCGGAAGTTTAGAGTTGACAGCAAGTAAAACTCCGCCTCCAGTTGACTTTTTGCTGTTCAGGGGGTTTCGATCGCAACGGAACACTGCATAATCTGGGCCGATAATTTGACTGGATCATTTAGCCATGTTTCTGTAAAGGCGATGATTTCATAGCAGGAACATGACATGGCAAGGAGGTTATCAACCAGACAGGAATTGATACCACCAACGTTCTGGTAATAAACATTGATGGGCTCGGATGTATCGGATGCAGAACGAGAACGAAGATCCCTGCAATTCCATCTCGCAGAGAAGGACATCGATAATAGCGTACTTGCCTGAAAGCAGAGGCTGGAGAAACCCTTCACGGGCCAGGACTGAGTGACAGTGTGACTCAGTCGAAGGGCCCCGTGGTCTCCATAAAGCGGACGTCACTGCTTCCTGGTGCTGAAACCCAAGATATGGCCGAGGTACTAGCTGGCGAAAATGGGCGATAGTTCGCGTGACGTCTGTGTTCGGGTGAAATATTATCATCCAGAGAAAAAGTTCTTTAAAGGGATGAATAATTGCCTGGTAAAGTAGGATGGAAGACCTCATTGCGAAAATCGAACTCAGGGCTGGGACGGCTAATGAAGCTGGCTGGAAACAGCGCGACTGAGTCGAGGGGCTTTGAGGCCTATCAAGTGCCAAGAACGAAGATCCCTGGAAATGCGAATTCCATCACGATGAGAAGGACAGTTTAAAGTAGCGTACTTGCCTGAAATCGCAGGCTGGAGAACCCCTGCACCACAGACGAACTCAGGGCCGGGACGACTGTTGTCGATGGCAGGAAACGGCGCGACTGAGTCGAAGGGCTCAGAGGTCTCCGTAGTTCCTGATACGTTGCGTCCCGGTGCTGGAGGCCCAGTAGATGTAGCGAAGTCAAGATGATTTTGCGGAGTTGATCTGTGATGAATCGGAAACTGGATACACGAGGAAGATGTTCTCATCATAACGGGGTACTTGCCTAAGAGAACAGTTTGGAGAACCCCCTCGCCACCGACGAACTCAGGGCCAGGACGACTGAAGACGCAGGCAGGAAACAGCGCGACTGAGTCGAAGGGCTCCGGGGTCTCCATAAAGCGAACGTTGCTGCGTCCTGGTGCTGAAACCCAAGAAATGGCCGAGGTACTTGCGGGTGAGAATGAGCGGTAGTTTGCGTGGTGTCTGTGTTCGGGTGAAATATTATCACACAGAGATAAAGTTCTTGAAAGGTATGAGTACTTGCCTGGATATGTAGGCTGGAGGACCTCATCGCCAAAATCGAACTCAGGGCTGGGACGGCTGATGACGCTGGCTCGAAACAGCGCGACAAGTGCGTTGCGTCCCAGTGGAGAAACCCAAGAAGCACTTTCCGGAATCGACGAACCATCACATAGCAATCGGCAGGAAGCTACGGTATCTTTGTCGTTATCAGCTGAGATAGGAACTGGACGAATTCCAGATTCTTGGTTCGTCTACTGCGGAAGCACCGGTGCGGTCGTGGACCGAACAGTGCTGATTATACTCGGGGTGTTGGCTTCCGCGTCTGGCTGGATAACTTGAACCGATAGGGCAAGTGTCAATGGCCACCGGTTGAAGTTTTTTTGACTGGTCCACGAATTCACGGAAAAGGATCCCCGTAGGCCAAGTCAATGGACTTAACGTGACATCTTTAACTGCTGGATCTAATCCGATTTTGAACGAAACGAAATTTCTGGTGGAGCCATCCACACCTTTTGGGAGCAATCGTTTTACATTTACCGGCAAAGTAAGGTCCAGGCAGCGGGATACAATTTTGCTGACATCCTCATCCTTTATCTGGGGCTGAAGTCCAGCTAAATAAAGCCAAAACTTCGGTGTCGGAGGAGAAGGTACAATGAACGGAACAGAAAGATCACTGAGATCGACGGACTTGGTCCCAGTCATTGTAGACGACACAAGTGAAAGACCGTCATTGCCACGGCGACGCTTATAGTTCGGTGATGGATGCGCTTGTGGTGTCCCTTTTAGTGGTGGAAACGAGTATATCTTATCCGTATTTTGCTTATTTGCTTATATTATGAAGTTTGAGAACAAACTTGGAATAAATATTTGTATCGAATAACATCAGAAAAAAGAAGGATTTTAGATAGAGATAATAGAAGAAGCTCTCTGGATAAAAGCCCTTATCACCAGAAATGTACATTCTCGATACGATCTCTTCTCAGGCATGATTAAAGTTAGATATGTTCATGATTTTTTTTTTATAATTTGTCATTCTTAAATTTCATAAAAGATATCTGAAAACATCCAGCAAAAAAATTAATGCTTTTGTTATCTCTTTCCAGATGCAAAGCTCCCTAACGGAAAAGGAACTGAAATCGTACTCATCGGCAGGGGCCGTGGCGGAAGAAGTTTTGGGCGGCATTCGAACGGTGGTTGCCTTCGGTGGGGAACGAAAGGAGTTCGACCGCTACAAGGATCGACTGGCTCCGGCAGAATACAACGGAGCTCGGAAGGGTCTATTTTCCGGCATCGGAGGAGGTGTCATGTGGTTCATCATCTACTGCTGTTATGCGCTGGCCTTCTGGTACGGAATCAGCTTAATTCTGGACGATCGTGGAAAGGACGAAAAGGATTACACTCCGGCGGTGTTGATTATTGTACTGTTTGGAGTATTGGCGGGTGCTCAAAATCTTGGTCTATCATCTCCTCATCTGGAAGCGTTCTCCACCGCTAAAGGATCGGCTGCTAGTATTTTCTCGGTCATCGATCGGATCCCGATTATTGACTCGCTCAGTGATGAAGGGAAAAGGCCAAGTTCAATCAATGGACAAATTCAGTTCACAGATGTACACTTTCGATATCCGGCTCGAAATGACGTTCAAGTCCTGCAGGGTCTTAATCTCACGATTGATGCTGGAAAAACTGTTGCTCTGGTTGGACCATCTGGTTGTGGCAAATCTACCTGTCTCCAGTTGATCCAGCGACTTTACGATCCTCTTAGCGTACGTAACTTTTTTTCAATTTTCAAGAGACATACTTTTAATATTTTTTATTGCGTTACAGGGAAGTGTAACAGTCGATGGAAATAAAATTAGCGAACTGAACATTAGTTGGTTGCGATCATACATTGGAGTTGTTGGCCAAGAACCGGTCCTGTTTGCGGCTAGTATTGCGGAAAACATCAGCTACGGTAATCCGGAAGCCTCTCAACAAGAAATTGAAAAGGCTGCCAGGATCGCCAATTGCCATACTTTTATAACCCGACTACCCAACGGATACCATACGATAATCGGAGAACGAGGTGCTCAACTATCCGGTGGTCAGAAGCAACGTATTGCCATTGCCCGTGCCTTGGTCCGCAATCCCACAATACTGCTGCTGGATGAAGCCACCTCTGCCTTGGATCCGAACTCCGAGAAACGTGTCCAGGATGCGTTGGAACGTGCAAGTGTTGGACGAACTACTCTAGTCGTTTCTCATCGACTTTCCACCATCACCAATGCCGATAAAATCGTGTACATCGAGAAGGGTGTAGTCGTTGAACAGGGAACTCACGATGAACTGATGATGAAGAAGGGTTTGTACTTTGACTTGGTACTGGCCAGCGGTGCTCGAAAAGAAGAAGAGGACTTCGATGAATCAACGGATCCAAAACCCGAATCGATAAAGGTTGAGTCCGTTGCCGATGAGGATGATTGCACCGATGACGAATCGGATGGATCCAAATCTGCGGAAGTTGTTGAGGAGCAGAAAGAGGAAACCTATCCGGTTTCGATATTCCGGCTGATCAAGTTGAACTCTCCCGAGTGGCACTATATTCTGTTTGGCTGTGCTTCGGCTATTGTCGTGGGCTCATCGTTTCCGGCCTTTGCTATCTTGTTCGGCGAGATGTATGGTGTAAGTATTAAGCTTTAATTTCACGACGAAACAGTCGGCAAACTAGTATTTCACATGACACAAGATCATAGTAAAACTGGAAAACTAATCCCCTGCATTATTTCCAGATCCTTTCGATTGCCGATCCGGACTACGTCCGTGAAGAGTCTAGCTTCTATTCGATTTTGTTCCTGATTCTCGGCTTGGTCACTGGTCTGGGTACGTTCTTGCAAACCTATCTGTTCAACATTGCCGGTGTTCGATTAACAACTCGACTGCGTCAGAAAACTTTCCGAGCGATCATCAATCAAGAAATGGCTTGGTTCGACGATAGCAACAATGGAGTGGGAGCACTCTGCGCCCGATTATCCGGTGATTGTGCCAGTGTTCAGGGAGCTACCGGAACTCGAATTGGATCGCTTCTGCAGGCGGCCTCTACTATTTGTATCGGAATCGGAGTTTCGTTCTATTACTCCTGGAACCTTACCTTGGTATCGATATTTGCAATCCCAGTTGTGCTGGGATCGATCATCATCGAATCTCACTACATGGAATCGAGTGGGTTGAAGGAAAAACAGTCGCTTGAGAGTGCCATAAAAATGGCGGTGGAAGCCATTTCGAATATTCGCACCGTTGCTAGTTTGGGACAGGAGCCGCACGTGTTGGAGCGATACCGCAAGGAGACTGATAATGTAGATCAGGCTTGTAGGAAGAAGACTAGACTGCGAGGTGTGGTCTTCGCATTGGGTCAAGTTATGCCCTTCAGTGGTTATGGACTGGCTTTGTACTACGGTGGAAAGTTGGTTTCCGAGGGTTCTTTGCACTACAAGGATGTTATAAAGTAAGTTTCAAACTAAAACTTTATAAATGGAATAAAATCTAATCATATGATCACCTACAGAGTTTCGGAAGCACTCATATTTGGAGCTTGGATGTTGGGACAAGCATTGGCCTACGCACCGAACGTGAACTCAGCTATGCTTTCAGCCGGACGTTTGATGAGACTACTGGACCGTAGTCCTAAAATGCACAATCCCTCCAGTTCCTACCATTCACTAGAACAGGTAAATTTGACTACTTCATGGAATTTAACAAAAGACAAGTAAGATTAACATTGACTGGCAATTGCTTGCAGGAACATGAAGGAAACATTAAGTTCTCGGACGTGGAATTCCGATATCCGACTAGACCGATGATGCCCATTTTACAGAATCTCAATCTCGACATCCAGAAGGGAAATACTGTTGCTCTGGTTGGTCCCTCTGGATGTGGCAAATCGACCTGCATTCAGCTGTTACTCCGTTATTACGATCCAGATGGTGGTAAAGTGGTATGTATCCGTTAAACGGAATATATTTCCGTAAATTATTTGCACGGTAGCTTATAGCGTTAATTGTTTTTCTTGAATTTCACAGAAATTGGACGGCATTCCAACAACGGACTTCCAGCTGAGCCGAATTCGATCCCAGATAGGCCTAGTATCTCAGGAGCCGGTCCTGTTCGATCGAACGATCGCTGAAAACATTGCCTATGGAGACAACACCCGGGACATCGACATGACGGAAATCATCGAGGCTGCTAAGATGGCTAACATCCACGAGTTCATCATCAACCTACCCAAGGGCTACGATACCAGCTTGGGAACCAAGGGTGCTCAGCTTTCCGGAGGACAGAAACAACGAATTGCCATTGCCCGAGCACTGGTTCGTAACCCTCGAATATTGCTGCTAGATGAGGCAACCTCAGCCCTAGATAACCAAAGTGAAAAAATTGTCCAGAATGCTCTGGACCATGCCCGAAAGGGACGCACTTGCATCATCATTGCACATCGCCTTACGACCATCCAAAATGCCGACGTTATCTGTGTGATCCAGAATGGAGCCGTCGTTGAGAAGGGAACCCACGACGAACTGATGACGCTGAACAGGATCTACGCCAAGCTCTACACTATGCAGCAGGTCGCTTAAAGTGCACTTAACGACGACAGAGAGAGCTCGAACAAATCATTCAGTATTGATTGTTATTTTGTTATCCCGTTTATTGACGCAATCAGAAGACTTCACGTGCCGTAAAGGGTGTATGTTTTAAGTACATCCTTAGAAAAAAACTATAAACATAGAACGCATCAATCTGGGGACCCGATCCCAGGCCAGACGTTAAGCAAACCAGTTTAGCAGTGATATTATAAATGCCTCTTTAATTTTAGCTTAGCTAAGCTTCTAAGGAAATTTTTTAGATCTTTCAAATTCATTATATACGAGAAGCAAATTACAGCAAGTCGAATTAAAATCCCTTCAACAAACTTGAGCCCTGTTATACATGTTTGTAAAAACAGAGCAACGCACTGTAATTTGATATCGCACAATCAATTTTAACCAAAAACAAAATTCGTATTTGAAAAAAAATAACAAAAAGAGAGACAGAAACATGAGAAAACGCAACCACATGCCATGTTTAGATTGTGTAGTAAGAACTGGGCTCACCATGCTCAACAGCAACGACGAAGTTACTCAGCTATTTAGAAATCAACGAATCTTCACACACAATCAAATACCTGACGAATTTCAATTTCCTTGTTGTTAGATTGTATTCATATAGTTATATTATTTATATAGGAAATAAAGATGTTTATTATAAATTTAAATGATTTGTGTTTTTTTTTATTATTTAGAACCATATTGCTAGTTTTTCCATCATGTCAGCTTGAATTGTTCGATCGTATTTCCCGTCAAAGGTAAAATTTTATCCACTGTAATGCCAGAACCTGAAAAAAAAGAATGTACAATAGAATAAAAATCTTAGAAAAGTAAATAAAGTTACCAAGAAAGATATTCGTAATTTTATGAAGTGATTGATCTCTGTAATCTTTGTTTGTTACTTAATTTATCGGCCTTATCGGTTAAAAGTAATGTTCTGTTTAGTAAAAACATCAAAGTTTATTAAATTTTATAGACGAATAGAAAGTTAGATGAAATGAAAGATGATGAAAATGAACGGGTAGAATTTATTTAGAAGCATTATCATATTATACCAAATTTTTGTTCAGCACGGGCCAACTACTATTTATGAAGTGGTAGATATCGATAGAGATGTATATACTACTACACATTAGTAGGCCAAGCGTGGTTCGCCCCATAAGCGAAAGCTGAACAAAAAGATGGTATGTGATCGCTCAGATAAGCTCCCTTTAACTCAGAAACGGATCTATCGATGTGTAGCATTCTCAGTTTGTTGTATTCGTGTTTGTTTCAACCATGGTTTGGTTGCAGAACTTTACGGTCGATAGTCTAAGAGTGGGCTACCACCGATGGTATGATACCGTGTTTTTGTTTTTTTTTAGAGTTTCTGAATTGAAGTGGGTTTATCTGAGTGAGAAGTTTATTAAACTGACCCTCAAAAACAAATTTTGCTATTGCTACTCGACAATGCGACTGATTAATTCTGATGCATAACAAAACTTGTGAAAAAAATAACTTCAAAAAAAAATCCATCGCTTGAATCCTGTAACGCAGCTGCTCGTGGTCTCTAGCATAAATGGTGATACGGACAAAATTTGGTTAATATCAACTTGACGTATTTCTTTCAATTTTGCATTTTAAAAACCTGAACACCCCTCATTTTGAAGATGTGTGTGTGTAGAATGTTGCTCCTATTTTGATTTTGGAATTCACTCTTCAGTTGTCAAAATGCCGTCCAAGGAAAAAGAGCAGCGTATCAAAATTTTGCTCACGCATCGCGAAAATCCGAGCTACTCGCACGCAAAGCTGGCAAAATCGCTAAAAGTTGCCAAATCAACCGTTACAAATGTAATTAAAGGTAGTCTGGATCGGGGGGAAATCGAAAACCGAAAGCCGCTGAGACGACAAAGAGAGTTGCCGGTAGTTTCAAGCGAAACCCTAACCTCTCTCTCCGAAATGCCGCAAATAAGCTGGGTGTATCGTCTACAACCGTGCATCGAGCCAAAAACCGAGCTGGATTATCGACTTACAAGAAGGTAGTGACTACAAATCGCGATGATAAACAAAATACGACGGCCAAAGCGCGATCCCGGAGGCTGTACACGACGATGCTGACGAAGTTTGATTGCGTGGTAATAGACGACGAAACCTACGTCAAAGCAGTTTCCGGGACAGGAGTTTTCTACGGCAAAAGAAGGGGGAAAGGTAGCAGATATTTTCATGCACATGAAACTGTCAAAGTTCGCGAAGAAATATCTGGTTTGGCAATCCATCTGTACCTGTGGCTTGAAAAGCAGTATTTTCATAGCTTCCGGGACTGTCAGCCAAGAAATTTACGTGAGAGAGTGTTTGAATAAACGTCTGCTGCCTTTCCTGAAGAAACACGGTTGTTCCGTACTGTTTTGGCCGGATTTGGCATCTTGCCATTACGATAAAAAGGCCATAGAGTGGTACGCCACCAACATCGTGCAGGTGGTTCCCAAGGACAAGAACCCTCCCAACACGCCAGATCTCCGCCCAATTGAGAAATACTGGGCTATTGTCAAGCGGAACCTAAAGAAGACCAAAAAAACTGCTAAGGACGAGTAGCAGTTCAAGGCAAAAATGGCTTTCTGCGGCGAAGAAGGTGCACAAGGTGGCTGTACAAAATCTGATGGCAGGGTTTAAGCGTAAGGCCCGGCAATTCGGATTTGGAAAAGCGGAAGCCTAACTGAATATTTTTCCTAAATTTTATACTAATTAAACTTGAAAAAGAAATTTAATTTGATTTTTTAAATAAACGATTTCACCGATTTACACGTGTTTTCTCTTGACCAAATTTCGACCGTATCACTCTTTATAAGTATGCATTTGCTGATTCTTTTGCAACAAAATCATGATGTTCTAGTACCTACTCTTCTCCTGTAGAGAAATAAAACAATTCTCGTAACAAAAACCTTTGTTTTAGCTATTTTGAAAAGACTAAGAAGAGTACTTTCATTTGTATATTTTGCAGCTTAAGAACGACCTCAACCAATCAATTTAATTTTTAATGAATTCCATGATTAAGTGCAACGTTTTTGTTAGATTTTGCTAGCTGATATTTCAGTAAAAAAGTGTTTAGTGGAACAAAAATTTCCGATTGATTGAGTCCACAAAATTGCTCTCAGTTTTCTCTCAAAAGAGAAGGATTGGGCAAAAATGTTGCGGAAAATGAAGAAGAAGGTTGCAGTCACCGCCAATACAGATTAGACGAAGTATTACAGGAAAAAAAAACTGATACATATCATGACTGAAACATGTTTATTGTTTATTGAAAATAATATCATCTGACATAGGTGTCTTAATGATCTTAATACTATTTGTACATAACAAGATTCTTAGTTTCGTAATTGTTCGCTCAAATCAGATTCAATCCGACGTCTAAAGATTGAAATGGATACATTAAAGTCAAAGTGTGTAAAATGGCGTAAAAAGCAAGTTATTGCGGAACGTAGAGGATCATTGCTGCCATAGCGCGTGCTTCTTGATTCCAAAGAGAGCCAATTTCGATTGCGAAGAGTTCGTTCTGGTGCGTAGATGTTACATCGGGAAAGCAGCCATGCGCAATCGATTTCGTTTCGTAAAATCTTTGCCACGAATAGAGATTGGGCGATGGAATGGCGATCTGATAGCGTTTGAAGACCAAGCAGAGCACAACGATGAGCATATGGTGGCAAGTTTAACGGGTTTTCCCAGGGTAGCTCACGAAGAGCATAACGCACAAATCGTCGTTGAATTGCCTCAAAACGCGTAATCCAAGCAGCTTCGAAAGGCCACCATACCAGGTTCGCCGATTCCAATATTGATCGAACCAGGCAGCAATACAGAGCTCGCAAGCAGATCGGATCGGTGAATCCTTTACTCAAACGTATGATGAATCCCAGCATGCGGTTTGCCTTCTCGAGTACCACAGAGTAATGACGTTTAAAAGTCATACGACTGTCCAATAAAACGCCAAGATCCTTTATCTCCTCTACACGATGCATTTGCACGCCCAGTATATTGTAATTATACAAGAACGGGTGTTTCCTGCGCCCAAATGTGATAATACAGCACTTAGAAACGCTCAAAACCAGTAAATTATAGGCACACCAGCTCGCTACTATGTCCAGGAAACGTTGTAACGCGTAACAATCATCTAGGCTGTTTATAACTAAATATATTTTTAGGTCGTCCGCATACTGGAGAACTCCACATCCAATGAGGAGCAAATTTATATCATTACAGAACAGCGTAAACAATAATGGACCCAGATTGCTGCCTTGCGGTACGCCAGATTTTGGAATAAAATCAAAGGATTCAGCAGAACCAATTTTATTATCTTATTTTGATCGCCGCTGGGATATATTCTTATCTAAGTTTGTGGCATATCGGCAAATTGAAAATCTAATTAGAGAGCAATTAAGACAGACATGAAAATTGATAGGTGGAAAGGTCAAAGCTAGAGCGCTTTGGGTAGAAGAAACGAATAGATGGTGAAACTGTGAGCTTAGGGCATTGTTTTTTATCGACAGCATGAAACTGCTTGTGTGATTCTTTACCCAGCACCTGCTGGCTGTTTGTAGTAAGTGACGAAGAAGCCACATTGCTACCCACAACCAGCTCAGATGGGTCGAACACATGAGGTTGCGTTCGACCGGGCAAAAAATCACACAAGCATGTCGATAAAAAACAATGCCCTAAGCTCACAGTTTCACCATCTATTCGTTTCTTCTACCCAAAGCGCTCTAGCTTTGACCTTTCCACCTATCAATTTTCATGTCTGTCTTAATTGCTCTCTAATTAGATTTTCAATTTGCCGATATGCCACAAACTTAGATAAGGAGAACCAATTTTAACAGCTAGTCGGCGATTCGTTAGGTAACTGTTAATCCACGCACACAGTCTTTCGGAGAATCCCAGGCGATGCAATTTTTTCAGGAGGATTTCATGGTTCACTGAATCGAATGCAGCTGATATATCTGTGTAAATAGCATCGATTTGTTTGCCACCATCCATTTTCGATATACAGAATGATGTAAAAACTGTTAGGTTTGAAGTTACCGATCGTTTTGGGAAAAATCCATGCTGATTCTCAGAGATCCAGTTCCGACAAGCTGAGAACATAACATCGTTGACGATCCTCTCCAATACCTTCGAGCATGCAGCTAGCGATGTGACACCTCTGTAATTGTGAACATCTTGTTTGTCACCTTTTTTGTGGACTGGACTCATACACGATTTTTTCCAGATGGAAGGGAATTTCTGTTGAACTAGGGACTGATTAAAGATGTGGGTAAGAGGTTTTATCAGTGAATTGCGACATTTTTTCAATACGCAGGCCGGTATTCCATCTTGTCCGAACGAAGTGGAATACTTCAGATTAATGATAGCCTCTGAGACCATTTCCTCACTAATAGCAAAAACGTCCAGATTCAGAACATCAGTGGGTAGTCGCGTGACGGCAGCGTTTATTTGATCGGCAGTTGGCGATTCGACTGAAAAAACACTGGAGAAGTGCGTTGCAAAAAGGTTGCATTTTTCAGCTGGTGACGTGGCAAATCTGTTATTTAAATGGAGTATCGCAGGAAGACCGGATTCTTTCCGTTTGGAGTTCACAAATTTCCAGAACTTTTTTGGATTGCGTCGAAGTTCACTTTGAGTACGATTTACATAACGGCGATAGCAAAGTCGATTGTATATCCTATATCCTTTTGTAGCATCATTTAGTTTGATTTTGGTAAATGGACACCTGGAATTACAAAACTTCCGCAGCAGTTTCGAACGTGTCTGTTTCAAACGCTTCAGGTGAGCATTAGTCCAAGGAGGTCGAAGAGGAGGCCGCACCAGGGGTACGGATTGGTCAAAAGCATCATCCAAAATTGCGCAAAAAGTACTAACAGCCATATCAACGTCAGTACAGCTATGGAAGTCAGACCAATCATATTCAGAAAGAACACGGTTGATTGTATCGAAATCCGCACGACAAAAGTCACGAGCAGTGTGCGCCAGCCGATGGAAGATACCAAGATTAAAGTAAAAATATCTTACAAAAATGGTGAATTTTTTTTTCATGTTTTCCCATGAATAATAATAAGATTACCTTAATTTCCTTCTCAGAAAATTTTCCGATCAACCGAATGGTTTTCTTAGCATTAGAAACTGTCCCATTTCTTCATGAACTAAGCTTTATTTGTGATCTTTAGATCTGTTGATAACTAAATCATTTTCATATTTTTTCAATCAACTTATACAATTTAAAAATAATCTAAGCTTCTTGTTTTCCAGTTTTAATTTTTAACTTTTTATATCAAAATTTTTGGAGCAATAGAATCCCATTGGTAATTCTCCTGCTCATGCACGCGCCAACCTTTTAGCTAAAATGTCAAACTTGATTTATGAAATATAAACACTGTGGTCGAGTGAAAACCCATCCAGCTACAGATCAAAGGAATGGTAATTCAATTAACATATAACAACACTCAGAAAAGAATGTATTTGCATTGTAATCGATTATTACTTGGTCTTATAACGATTATGATGACAGCTCTGAACGTCACATTGAGTGCTAAACTTTTATTGAATAAAAAAGGTTTTTACTTCTAGAACAGCATTGTTTCCAGAAATTAAAAGATTACAATGAGAAAGGTTAGTTCAGTTTCACAAGCAAACTTATCTTTCATTACATAGCATCAACAATCTCGTACTTGTGATAGGGTAACTGCAATGCAACCATTTGTCACTACTTATTTCATCTATTAAATTCCTACTCACTTAGTGAATAATTAAAGAAATTAACCGGTTAGCTTTGTATCAATCAGTATTTTCTTCCAACACGCCTGTTACCTAGTTGTAGTCAAATTATCACATTTCTTTTTGAGGTAGTTATCTGCTATTTAAAATCATGTTAGGTACATGTTTAATTGATTTATACACAATCAGAAAAAAATGAGAGATAATAAAGCCAATTTGCAAAATCATGTAAAATGAGCTGCTCGTGCAATGAGAAACACGAAAATTAATTAATGCTTTAATTTAAAACCTCTCTAAAGATCCTCTTTCCTCCAAGTTATAATTGAATGGAAATTTATCAATCAATTTTGTTTTTGTTGAAATGTTGGCAGTATATGATTGGTCGTGCTTTTGGTTTACTTTTCTATATTTTCCGACATTTGACATGCTTGGCATATTTTTTAACTGAACCGGAGGTATTACAAAAACTTTACCTGTTTCTCGAGCTAAAAAAAAACCTTCAAAAAAGATGAGAAAACAGCAAAACAAAAACTTGATGTGCGAAAGGTCGGATTTTCTGCCGAGGAATCTATCAGCGAATTCAACTCGATGAAGTCAAATGAAAAATAGAGCTACAGCTTGGCTTGATTCGTCTATCGATTTGGCCTATTGGTAAGGTGTCGGAGAGGTAATCAGCAGACTCGAGGTCGATTCCTGTTCGAGGGGATTTTTTTGCACATACCATTCATGATTGATTTTCTTTATTGTTACATTAGACGGCTAATAGCATCAAAGCATCATCCGTCAAACAAAACACCAGAAACATAATGTATGAGCATGTGTTTATTCTTTGAATTCTACAAACAGACCTAGATTATTATGTTATTGCATTGTTTGATGAATCTACGCCTCACCGTTTAGTGCAATCATGATCATGAATGATAAATGAAAAAAAAAATCACCTCGACCAGGAATCGAACTCGAGCCTACTGATTACCTCTCCGACATCTTACCAATAGGCCAAATCGTCAGACGATACAAGTCAAGCTGTAGCTCTATTACACAGTTGACTTCATCGAGTCGAATTTCCTGCTAGAATCCCCGGCAGAAAACGCTCATTATGCCCTCATCAATGGTGCTCATACTGTGACTGGTTTTCAGCTTTCGGCAAAAAATTTTAAAATGCATTTTTAAACGTTTTTATCTACTTTTCAAGTTTCATCCAATGAGGCATTAGACTATTTGAGTGTCTGAACCCGAAACAATGATGTAATTCACATATTACAGCTGTTCTCTATGGTTAAATAAGCGTTTTTCCTAAGGTGGCCATTATGCCCCCATCTCCCCTATCATACTTTAATTCAATTTATTTAAATATTAGTGCCATCCTAATACCTAGACGACGGTGTAATTTTTCGGCTCACCAATTCTCATATCTACTACCTAAATCGTTTAGCAATCGGCTTAAATTGTATACTCAATGTACTAAAACCGTCCGCCGCCGGACTGTATATTAGTCAGCAGTTCAGTACTTATATATAACTCCAGAAAAATACACGTTTTTACTCCACACGTTCCACGTACTGTTATTTCTAGGAAGTGTAATACTTTCTAAGTTTTGTCCGAAACTCGGGAACCGGTAATCGCGATTTTGTGAACATATTTCTTGGTCCTTCGAGCCGGATGTTTCCGCGGTTTATCGGTTGGTTTTGTACGTGGAATTGATATCGTTGAAAAAACAAAACGTGATTTCACGAACAAAGGCAATTGTTGGACAATAAGTGCATGGACAATAAGTGTCGAGTCAATGCTCTCTATTGTGTGTGAATGTGTCTCGAGGTCGACACCATCGCGGGATCGCGAAGGTGCCATCGATAATAGCAGCTTTTGCTAACGGTCGCTGAAAAACGTGGTGCCGATCCGGTTGTTGCATGCGAGCTGCGGTAGCAGAGGACCGATCGGACTATTCGAGGACTTCGACGGAATTACCGGTGGATTTCGAAAGGATCATATTACCGAATTTGATAAAGTGACAAAAAGGGAAGTAAAATAAAGGAGGCTCGATGCATGTGGCTCTCCTGTATATTTGGCAATAAATTGGTGTGAGAAATAAAAATCATAAAATGCATGTGAGTCTTAAATTATTCTGGCTTTGTGATGTCCCTTTCTGGTTTTGGTAATTGATTATTCTGCTTAATAATTTCTGCTGGTTCATACCCCTAATTGCAGTCAATCAGGTTGTAAGTCCTGTGGTCAATCGGTTCGCGAACGCTACGTCGAGTCGATCAGTGGATTTGATTCAAAAAAAAAAGTGTAGAGTGAAAAATAGTGTAAAAAGAGTGTCCAAAATATTCGTGATAATAGAAGTGATAGAATTTGTCATTGTGAAGTATTCATTTGTTTTGTAATTGTTGAACTACTGTGAATCAGAATGTCACGTGAACTCCGAGTACTGTTAAAACGTGAAAAACAGTTATAAAGTTTCATTGAACTGATCGATAGATTTGTGGAAAACTTTCAGCCAGAAACGGATCAACGACAATGCTCGGTTGGAGAATCTTGAAAGCACCTGCAAATGGCAGAATCGATTCTCCTTGAAGAGGCGTTGGAAGATGAATCGTCGGACGGTGATGGTGGAAGGAAAGGCAGAGGTGAAGCTGCGGGCCAGTCGAGAGAAGATGAAAATCATCTATTGTTACAGAAATTTGACGACAAGTACTGTTTACTGAAGGCGGAATTACTGGAGCTGCAGGGTAGAAGTATTCCACATGATTTCACCGACGATTTGACCAGACCGTCTTCGACTTTTTCGAAAGTCAAACTCCCTGAAATCCTTTTGCCAACTTTTGGAGAGAAGTTTACCGAATGGGTTGTTTTTAGGGATTCGTACAATAGTTTTATTGATCAAAATTCGGATTTAACGGAGATGGATAAATTTACATATCTCCGTGCTGTTTTATCTAGCGATGCGTTACAAGAGATCAACAATATTGAGCTATCAGCCACGAATTATACTCTGCGCTTCGTAATCGGTATGAGAATAAAAAAGATTATAGATTCAAGTCTTCAGGAAAATGTCCGTTTTGCAGCGAATTCTGGTACTCTGCATTCCATTGTGGTCGATTAAAGCGAATGAATCTAGAAGAGCGTAACGAACAAGGGATTGCAGTGGAGAGAGAATCCTTTGCATTTGGAATGGTAATGATCAAAATTCCACAACTGCTTAACAAATTACAACAATTTGCAACAATTAGCACATTTTCACTCTCTCGGAGCACCGGTTTCTCTCATTTTAACTTAAACCTTCTTATTCTCTTTAACAAATTGCAACAAATTACCACAAATTCAATCATTGGCTGTAAAATTTGTTGATCATTGACGATGGTTCTCCGTTTATCTCAGTCCCCTGACCACAACAGCAACCGCAGACTACCAATCCAACATCACGCACTCATATTTCCCAGCCAGAAAGCTCGCAATATTCTTCCGCACCAAATCATAACACACATAAGTTAGCAAAAATTTAAGGCTAATTTATTCAAGCTTCCTAAAAAAAATGGTTGTTCAAAGTGCTTTTAAAGATAGGGTGAATGCTCAAGGGAAATTATTTTAAATTTCTTTTAGAAAACCTAATAACTTGCTAACAAGTTTTTGAATATTATGAAAACGGTACTTTGTAGACAATCCCAATCAAAACTTAAAAAAAGACTCAAAAAAAAATTAAACTTTATCTAAATGGCAAAACTAGGACATAATTCACTAAAAATTTGTAAGATTACAAATTGATAAAAAGTTCGAAAAACAGCTAGGCTTTGGAAATGCGCCAAAAACTCTGTGTTTCGTATTTTGCAATTCTAAACATGCGAAAATGTGCCAAATTACGTCAGCTTTTTCATCATCATTTCAAAATTTATCCGGGGGGACTTAAACAATTTTGATGGTTTAACACTTTTTTAATATTTTTTGTTGATCATGATCTAAAAAAAATTTCAAAAGAATATATCCTTGCGTGCAACGCACTAAGTAAGTTTTTTGAGCATTCCATAGCAGGTCTACAGTCTTTTCCCGAAGATGTTTTTTAGGTTTTTTTTTTCTTAAACTTTGAATAACATAAAACTGAAGTGTTATACACAGCAAAAAATAAATAAAGTCACACGCAACGTAATTGCATAAACGATGTAAACATTCGGAACCATAAGCTTTTACTGCTATAAATTTACATCGAATTGCATTTAAAGTTAAAACCAATTGGAGAGATTTTATTTTCAGTGTGATTCGATGTTATTTTTACATCGCCGTTCTGGATGTGACATTGAAAAGTTTTAAAATTACATCGCCTCGCTATGAATTTTTCTCAGCTGTCCCCGCCGAACGTCAAAACAACACAAACAAAAGTAAAAAAAACTTGCACTCGAGCTGATAAATGGATTGTTTCAATAGTTTGAAATGGAGGAACGCCGGTACCTGTGTGTCCAAGAACGAAACAACAAAGTTTCCGAAAAGGTTTGGAATTGAGAGAAAGGTTTTCCATAATTGCTCCGCTTTCAAGTAAGTATGATTTTTTGGTTTCAATTTTTGTTCTGATTTAAAATATATTCTTTCAGATTCAGATTTTAGGCATTACCCGCAGTTGACCAAATTCCAACGGACATCGAGGCCAACCCTCCTGGACATGGCTCGTCGTCTCGGCTACAAGGCCCAGCTGGGTTTTCTACTCTTCCGCAGCCGGGGGCGCAGTGATGGCCGCAAATGCCCGGTAACAAGGGTTACACCAAAGACATAGCGAACTCGCTAAATTTGAAATACTCAGAGCCCGGCTCCGTTTTACTCAGACATCGCCTTTTGTATGACGAAGCCGTCGCTTGATCTAAAACGACTCAGTTTTCCCGAGTAGTGGCTACTCAGACGACACGAAAATTGGCACTCAGCGAATTCGAGTGCTTGAAGGCGACAACTGAGTAAATGGTGATCAGTTTGTTCAAGGCCTGCCATCACTAATCGCTTTTGTCTGCAATAAATATCAGAAAAACCCAATTTCTAATGGTAAATATAAGCTTTAAATAACAATTTATGAACAATCAGATAATTCAGATTTCATTACAGGGCACGATAATGGAAAATACCTTCATCTGTTGGTTAAACGAATAATTTTCGGATGTGCACCAGCAGCAGCGAGGCAAATCACAATGAAAGAGCAACAATTGTTAAAATTAAGTTTAAGATTTCTGGAAAATATAATTCTATATTCCACAATATTTTACTGTTTTTATTCTTTTTATATACATAATTAATCATTTAACTGGGTTTGACTATTCCTACGTAAAAGAAACGGTCAAAATTCGCCCCGGAATGATTCGCGCATTCTGAGTAACCCCGACTCAGTTGTCGCCAAAAGGGCTGTTAGTCAGTTCTGAGTAAAAGCCGTTTAGTCAGAACTGAGTAAGTGCGGTTTTGGCGACAACTGAGTAGCCATCACTCTGAACTGAGTAGCTGAAAGTTAGCGAGAAGAGCCACAGTGTCAAGCAGCTGAAGTCGTAACGCTACCTGCAGTCGCTCGCACAAAAACGAATGAGTTATCGGGATCTACGTGTGCTGAACTCGTACTGGAACGCTTAGGATGCAGCCGTGGTCTTGGCAAGGCTTACCTGTAGGCCCAAACTATCAAAGGATCCCAGCGGGCTGGCGCAATCACAATCATCTGCGCATGAGACGTTTCCAGCTGGTAACGGGTGCTAGCCTCTAAGCGGGATTCATTGATTGGGTGACAGTATACTGCTTACTGGATATTCTGTTGCATAATAAACAAAACTTAAATCTTCCGTGCTTCTTGAATTCGTTCCTTCCGTTTTCAAAATAATAAATTGATATGTATGTAGCTGAAAAATTGATTTAATTCATTTTTACATCCAACACAAAAACACACGAAATATGAATAATGAAAAAAAAAATTGTAAATTTAAATTTCTCCGTTTTCTTCAGTGATTGCATTTTTACATCTCACAATGTAAATTTAAAAATGAAATCTAAATTAGCGTATGAAGCGATGGTCCAAAAATTTGCATCGTATTCGCTGTAAATCTGCGCGATGGAATTTTTGCTGTGTAGGTGTTTAATGTCTGAATAACATATTTGAGTTACGTTACGAGGTTTCCAAAACTATACATTTTTACCTGTAAAATCGGTTGAGAAACAAAAGAGATATATTGGATTTAGTCGGATGTGGCAAATTGACACTCCGGGGACTGTAACGGGTAAAAATTTCTGGGACGGATGAGAGTTCAAAACTGTCTACTGACATTTTTTTTTAAAATTTCATCGCCCGATTGTACATTTAAATAATGGATCGGTCAAAAAAGTTCACGAAACACTTATTGCAGAAACATGCTTCTGTTCCAATTGAATTTGTACATTTATTCTGTTAAAAATGTTTTTGTAAGAAAAAGCATATGAGTGCTACATACATTTAGGGGTAAAAAATACTTAAAAAAAAAATTTACTGAAATCATAAAAATAAATATATGGATGGAATACATTTTGATGTTACCGAACGTGATGCAACAACAATGCAATCCTTCATATGGAAACTCCAGTCTGGTAACTGAATTATAAAAATAATTAATAAAAAGGGTTATATCCCGAAAAATATATTCACACATACAGCGTTGGTATAGGATACCAAAACCATTATTAAGTTTGGAGGTGATATCATTGAGCCAATTCGTCATACTGGATACAGTTTTTTACGGCATCGAATAATCATTAAATGATAACTTGATTACTTCATTTAAAAATAAATAAATAAAATTTAATAAGTGTTGTGATACATATATACCTAAATGTTGCATTCAACCCAGTTTTTGCCCCGTTTGACGGTATTTATAGCTTTTTCAATGTATCCATCATTCAATCAAACACAAACATAAACGATTTAAACAATTAAATTAATTAGCGACAGATTCAAAGTTTATCGGTTAATTCTTTTTAATGCCAGTTAATTTTATTGCCCTAAGGAGCCCACACCAGGCAGCTCAATCGAGCTGTTTGGTAGAGAGGCTCTTAGAGGATCCTTGAGTTATGAAAAAAATACAAAAAATGCTGTGTAATTTTCATTATCAATATCTGTGATCACGCACCATGACTGGTAGATGGTAGAATTGGATACTCACCCAGAGGAAGCCACTCTCTTTCAAGGCCGGCATCTTCTCTAGCTGATTCTAGGGCATAACGTAGAGCAAAGAGCGCCGAGACGGCCAAAATATAGGTGGGCTCTCCGATGGCTTTCGACCCCAGGATACCCACCGGGTTCGTTGAGTCCTGCAGAAATCGTAATCTAAAATCGGTTGGAACATCCTTCGGACCCGGTGGTTTGTAGTTTGCTGCGCGATTGTTCAGGAGTGCTCCGTTGGTTTTATCGTACACCAAGGATTCGGTCAGAAAGTATCCCAGTCCCATAACGAAGGCACCTTCCACTTGACCGATGTCGATTCCCGGACTCATGCTCTCCCCAACGTCCACTAGGATGTCAACACGAGGCAAGCGAATGGATCCGGTTAGCACGTCCAGTTCCAGTTCACTGCAAGCTAAGCCCCATACGGTATAAGGTACTAACTCAGCAGCTTTGGTAGCGTACCTTGCGGTCAAGCTGATGTTGGCTGCAAAACATGCATGGGTAAGCGCTTCCCAGGACGCACTTGGTTTCTTACCTCGTACCGGTTGAATGCGCTCTCGAAGAATTTCACAGGCTTTTTGGACGGCAAATGCTACACTTTCACTAGTGTAGCTTCCCCCAGCAAGGTTTGCTTGAGGAGAAGTTATACTGCTCATTGGCTTCACGCAAATCAGGTTCAGTGGAATTCCTAGTATGAAAGCAGCAACTTGTGCCGCCTTTGTATTGATACCTTGGCCCATTTCTACTCCACTGTGAGTGATGGAAACTGTTCCATCCAAATGGTGAATCGATACGAGAGCATCAAATCCTCCCAAATAAATTATAGGAAAAGCAATCGGTACAATAGAAAGGCCCTTTTTACGCCAACGGTTAGAGCTGTTGAACTGTTTGATTGCTTGCTTTCGAGTTTCGTATTCAACGTCTTTTATGAACTGTGGAAGCATATTTCGCATTTTGCTTGTTTCATGCATATTCATTAATCGAAGCTTCAGAGCATCGATTCCTGTTTCGAAAGCTACGTGTTCCATGATAGTTTCGGTAGTGCAAATGGCTTCCGCTGAACCAGAGGCTCTTAGGTAGGTGTTTGCGGGTACATCAGTTATTGCAATTTTCGGAATGGTGCGCCATGAACTGTCATCATAGCAGTTTTTAAACGTCGGTGAAGAGAAAGGCGCCAAAGAAGGATTCTTTATACAACCCGAATCATGAATATAAATATGTTCGAGTCTCGCTATTTGTCCTTGCCTATTGACAGAAACTTCGTAGTCAGTCCACAATCCCTGGCGTTTGCCAATAGAGGTCATATTCGATTCGATTGTCATGATGAATCGAACCGGTCTTCTTGTCAGATAAGCCCCAAGAGCACATGCGCAAGCAATTTGAGTGGCTCGAGTCAGTTTACCTCCGAAAGCACCGCCAATTCGGCGAACATAATAATTTATTCGGTTCTGAGGCAGTTCAAGCATCTGAGCTATTGCGCCCTGAACTTGGTGCAATGATTGAGAAGAGCTGTACACATCCATTCCATCTTCCGTTGGAATACAAACGCAAGTTTGCGTTTCCATCGTATAGTGGTATTGTCCTGAGAGTACGAAATTTCCTTTGATAGTCTTGCTTCCCCTGTTCGTTGCTAAGTACGATGATCCGATTCTCTCGTTTGGAACATCGAATAATCGATCTTTCGCGTTGTTCGCCATAACGTCTGCCACTGTTGGATAAATTGGATCCTCTGCAAGGTTCCCGTATTCCACTTCTACGAATCTTGCAGCTCTATTGGCCAGTTCAAACCTTTCAGCAAGTATAATCCCAACAGCTTGTCCATGAAACAAGACTTCGCCACTACAAAATATTTCTTCACTTTCTACTCCAACGGGGAAGAAATGATTGACATTGTACTTGAACACCATAAAATCATTTTTCCCAGGAATATCCCCGCTTGAATAAAAGGCCGTAACTCCTTCCATTTCCAGCGCTTTCGTTGGATTGATCCTCAAGATCTTTGTCTTGGGCTTCGTAGCTATCACAAAAGCGGCGTAAAGCTCACCTTTCATCTCTGGCAAATCGTTGATAAACTTCGCTTCGCCAGCTGTCTGAGCTAGAGCTTCCAGCTTCGGGACGTACTTTGTCAACGGCCAATTCCTGGGATTGGTACTGTATGATTGGGATCCCGTTGATAGAGGTCGATCGATGGGTACGCTGCCAGATAAATATTGGGACTTCACTAGCTTGGTGTTTTTGGGTGCGATGTTGAGAACAAATCGATAGAAAAGACCTAGAGCTGCTTGCTTTCGAAATTCGGGAGACGGATCGGGAAGAACCAAATCCGGCTCCAGGTCCATTTCCAGAGCCTTCAAAATCATCTTGAGGTTATCGTTTTTGAATAGGCATTTCCCAATGATTGTTCTTTCCGCAATGGCTGCATGGGTAAACTGAAATAAAAGATAAACTGTTGTAAAAACATGAAAAATTTGGAGTAAATAAGTAAATAAATATGTACAACTTCTCACACTTCAACATTTTTTAGTCTTGAGTCATGAAGATTTTACACGTGAGGTGCAAATTGATCAATTCAATCACTTAAAATTGATCGAAAGACATTATCATAATTTTCAGTGATGCGAATGTCATCCAAAAGACAGTCGGGATCGTGACAGTCACATAATATTTTCCAATGACATTCGAAAAGATCTCAATGACATTGACGGTCATCAAAAAAAATGATAAACGACTGGAGAAAATGTTATTCAGCTTAGCAATGACAGTCGCTCAGAAAAATGTCATCGAATTATTAATCTCGATAACATTTTTTACTTGTGACTTGTGACAGTCGAGGGTTCTGTTGGTCCTCTTACTGTCGAAATGACATTTCTGAATTTTTGATTCCGTGACTGTCATGGAAAAATTAAAAAAATGTCATGATTTTGACAGTGATGAAGTTCATTGACCACGGCTAATCTGGCCGGTTCCGGAATCCGAAAAATCAAAATGATCAGATTTTAACTTGCGACACATGAATAGAAAGCTCTTGATCTGTACATGATGGGAATTGATAGGAAAAGTGGTTCGGGGCCATCTGGCCCTGGCCGCGGTCAATCTGGTCGGTTCTGGAAGACGAAAAATTACGTGGAAAGCTTAGATTGAGTCAGAGGTTTGTATATTTTCATACTTTTTCACGGAGAGAGGATAAGGGTTTAAGTCATGTCCACGTGGACATACTCGTACGGTAAATAAACAGGAAAATGTTTTTGTTGAAATCCAAAAATCGATACATTTTTTCTAGAAAATATTTTGTTTTGTTTTGTTTATTGTCGAATTTGTGCATAAGTCATTTAAGCAAGTTTCTTTTGTGCATATTGATTACGGATTGGTAGTTTCTGGCATACTCAAAGCCGCTTATCGCGCTCTCTGTTTATTATGACATGAAGATGCCTTCATAAGAAATGATATTTAAGTAAATTGTTGTAAATTGGATTTCTTCGGTGATTCTTTGAAAAGATGTGGAAAACTAACTTCATAAATTGTAAGAAATAAGTACTTTTTTATAATAATGTCTTAAAAAAAAGAAAACATATTGTAAAATTTCAGAAAAAGAAAATTACGCGCATTTCTCAATCGAAAAAGAGAACATGTACTTAAAAGAGTACGTATGGTAATTGGTAACCCTAGACCAGAGCATTGATTTTGACTTAAAATTTAGAGAATAAAATTAATACTTTAAGTTGCTTTGAATTTTTTATATTTTCAATGTATTTTTTTTAAATTTATTTATTTTTTAGAGCCATAAAGATGATAAAACGACAATAATATACACAACAAAAAAAATACTTTAAGGAAAAAATTTATCGATTTTTGGATTGTAACAAAAACATTTTCCTGTTTATTTATTGTACTAGTATGTCCACGTGGGCATGATCATTTTGATTTTTCGGATTCCGAAAACGGCCAGATTGGCCAGTTCACATGGCAAAGTCAGCATGGAATCTTTTTGACTGTCGTGACATTCATTTTAATAACATTTCATTGAGATTTCTATGAATGTTACGATTATATTCTCTGACATTCAAAATGTTAAATGTCGCCATAACATTTGCCAATATGAATGTCATCGAAGCAGAGGCGGTCCTAGAGTTGGCTCTTGAGGGGGGGGGGGGGGGGTTATTTTCCAAATTTTCAAAAATCAGTCAATATGAAGTAACGTAATATCTGAGGAAAAAACGATCATTTTGAAAAAGCGAAAAGAGGGGGAAGGTGGTTCTGGGGATGAGGGTTGCCATTTTCAAATGATAACAATAAACGCTGCACACTGTTCCTCTTCCCCCACTTTAATTTCACTGAACAAAATCAGATGTATTTCGAAAAATATTAAATAAGAGAAGAAATATGAAATCTTTTGACAAACTTTTTCAATTTTATAGAGCAACCAGCAAATCTATAATATTCACTGCAAAAAATGTCTATAAAATGAAAATTTTCATAATTTGTATATCTGGTAGTTTGAAATTTTCATTTTCAAAGATTTTTGATGAATTTCTTGTTATAAATGTCATTTTACAAATGAAAATTATACACACGTTGATGAGCTTCCGAAGATTAGTGCTAGGCCAAACGAAAAGTCTAGTTTTGAGGTAAGTTTTAGTATATAATTGCTATGAATTTGAAACTGATTAACAGTGATTAAATTTTTCATTGAAATATTTTACTGAATAGTGATTTGGAAATTTCGTAATATTATTTTCAATTTGGAAAAAACATAAAAGAAAGACATGAAGGGTCAAATTAGTGAAGAGTGGATTAGCTGAAAGCAGTTGGTGTAGATCTTGAAATCCAGCAGTATAAGTCGAAAGTCACAAAAAGCTCTTTCGAATGTTAGCTTGATGGATTGCCGAAAAAATTATCGACAGTTATCGGGAACGCTAAGAACTATAGGCAAACTGATTTTGTAAAATTTTTGCGTCCCTAACTCGATTTTTTTGTCAGATTTTTTGTCAGAAAACGGCATGTAGCCATGTGGCAAATTCCCGAAAAAACGATACAGATTTTGTTCCTAAAAAAAACGATTCGAAAAAAAAATTAACTTTTTTTAAATTCTATAACTTTGTCGTCGAGAAGTCACGGAAAATTATTCAAAGTCTTCAGAAAAATTGTTCATGAAGATAGAACTTTTTTTTCTAAATTTTTTGGATACTGTATATTTTTGCGAAAATGCAAAAAAAAAATTTCAATGAATTTTAACCTTGTATTTTTAAAAGTTATATCGAAAAACAGAGTAGATATGAAAAATACAAATTTGCATTCAGTATCCCTAAATAAGTTAAAGTCAGTTTTCAAATTCTTTGCCCTTCGGAAAATGTGAATTTAGTTTCTTTGTGTTATGATTGTGAATGCAGATTTAAAATTTTGAAGATGAATTTAAATCTCTTTCTCAAAATACCAATTCCTTCATATTGGAACAGCTTTTATAAATAGTTTTTATTCCTTTTTGGCTCTTAAAATTTTAGGGAACACAAAAATTACAAACACTGCCCACAATTTGATATTTTGATTTTTTGTTGCTCTGGTATCTCATGTGTTTTATAAACGTATTAACTTGAATTAAGAAATCTTTAAAAGGTTTTTTAAACTTTCTAACTAGGTATACAAATTTAAAATTTTCATATTCAATTTCTGTTTGGTAGTATTTTGTTGAATCTTTTTACGGTCATCCATTATGTGAATGCTTGATGTGATAGATTTAAAACCAAATTTAATCAAATTGGATATAATTATTTTTTGGAATTTCTTAATATTCATATTTGAATGATGTAAAATCGAGGGAGGGATGAATTCGTGCAAGAGAATCTTTACTGTGATTCAAAACCTCAATTGTTGATTTGCAATCTAATTATGAATTTCTTGTAAACGCAAGTGAGAAAAGTAGACATTGGATTTTGGAAAGAGTTGGACATCACTTTGTAAGGATTTAAATTGTCAATAAACCAACTGTAAACAAAAGAAAAAATACAGAATTGAAAATTCTAATTTATATTTGAATTTCAGATTCGCCTTAGCTTTTTATTCTTGAAGTAAAGTTTTATTACAATATTTTGTCCCGATTCCTTCGGTTTTTAAGATATTTTGAACTACAAAGAAAAATCCTAATGAGGAACATTCTGTTGCCGAATCTTCCTTGAAAATGTATTTCATGCGGCCTCAACATGTTGTATATTACGAATAACTTTGTTTTGTGAAATATTGGTATCAAACAGATAGATTAGAACAGGCATGTCAAACTCGTTTAGGTGTGCGGGCCGCATTAAAAAAGTTTTATTACGTAGAGGGCCGCAGCCAAAATCAGTTTAATCGGTACATTCAGCTTTAGTTTTTTTGCAGTAATATTTTACATAAAAATCAGTGGTGTATTTTTGTGACAATTTAAGACGGGGCTACGCGGGCCGCATGGACCTAGACGGCGGGCCGCATGCGGCCCGCGAACCCCCAGTTTGACATGCCTGGATTAGAAGGTACCAAAGACTGTCAATGGAAGTCAAACGTTTCTTGAGTGCCTACTGGAAAACTGATCACTCCTATGGAGTATGTGACTACGATTTAAATTTCTCACTAATTAGGCAATTTAACATTTAAAGTCCAAAGTTTCACTTCTTGGTAATTTCAGAAAAATAAAAGAAATTGCCAATCTGACCGAATGAAAAAGAAACTGCATGGTAAAAGCAATCAATGTATGACTTCAGAAGAAAAAATATTCAAATATGTCAGTATTACAACAATATTCACTCCCTTAGAAGACATATTCAAATTTGTCATTCCATTAAAATTCAAATAAAATGAAGAATTAGGAAGCTCAGATTTTGAAACAAATACAAAATTTAACAGAATTTGCTCATGTAAATTTAGGCATATGAGGTATATGTGTGATACATAGTGACAATTAAAAAAATGGCCCTACATTTTATTACCTAGCTCAAATGTTAAGTAGAAAAATGGTTAGCAAATTCAAAATCAACACTCTAAGTAATTCAACAGAAGTTGATTGGTATAATTTGATCCAGGGAATTGCAAGTTACAGCTGCTTGAGTTTGGTAGACCGACTCTTCCATAATCTTGAGCCTCTTAAGTTATAAACAAACTTTTTCGTTGTTTAAACACCCCCACGGAGTGGAAAATTTTTGAAAACCCAACAGCACATCTTCAAGGGAAAGTTCAATGTTTTTATAGTTATTCGTGCATTTACGTGTAATTTGTAACGGTTTTTTGCCGCTTGGGGGAAGGGGGGGGGGGGGGGGGGGGGGCGGTGATCACCCCGATCACCCCCCCATAGGACCGCGCCTGCATCGAAGTGACGACCGACTTTCATCAGCTTATCGTAACATTTTTTTTCCATGGCTATCACAATCTCGATGCAAGTTGTGACATTCATTCCAAATGTTATTTGACATTTTCTCGAAGGAATTTCTTAGCGATGACATTCAAAAAATCCAAAAAAGACATGTCGCAGTCATGTCGTTTTCGTACTGATGAATGTCGCTCTTGGCTTCAGAAAATGTCTTTTTTTTATTTCAATCTCTATACTTTTTTTTTACAGAATTCAACCTGTAGTTCTTCGAATAACTCCTGGCAAATCGAAAAACATGAAAATTAATAAATTCTGATAAACCATTCTTCTTCTTCTTCTTCTTCTTCTTCTGGGCGAAGTTGTCTTCTGACAACTTCATTTGGTGGCTCAGTAACAGAGACTATATGGTCATTTTCGTGAGCAACTAGCCAGACGGCTAGGAGCTGTGCTTGGCAACGGGATAATTATTGGTATCTGTACCTAAGTTTTGTTATGTTGTTTATAAGTTCAATCTAGCTTTCTTGACAAAATCAGTAACTTCTTTAAACAGTTCTTCATCATTCAACTTTACCAAATCGGTTAGACTATTACATTTAAGTTCGAATGAATACTTGAATCTCAGATTGTTGTATTCTAGGCAAACTAATATTGAGTACTTTGTTGTATCGGGCGAGTAGCAACTATCACAGTCACCATCGTCTTTAGTTTTCATGATATTCAACCAAAATCGAGAATAATCATGCCCTGTCACCAATCGATTTATCAGACGGATTTGATTGCCTTCAAGATGCGATTTGTCGTACCACAGAATAGGTGAGTATTCGGGATAGATTTTTCTAAATATTTTTCCTTTTAGATTTCCATCTGCATCACTGTATTTTGCATACCAGCATTTTGTTTTTTGAAGTGCCTCAGTTTCGAACTTTTAGAATGCGTCCTCCAGCAATTGCTGGTTTTGAAGAATTGGAGCGTTGTTTGATAGTCTCATGTTTGCCAGTTGATCTGCGATTTCGTTCCCTTTGACATTCACGTAACTGGGAATCCACTGGAATGATGTACCAAATCGTTGTGCTATCTCTAAGGTCTCTCCAGTAAGGCTGGTTCTATTGAATTGTCAAGCGTTTTTTCTAGCATTTTCTAAGCAGACATGGAATCGGTGTAAACAACTGCATCTAAATAGTATATTGTGTTGTTGTATAAAGGGTGGTACGGTCAAAATTTGGTCAAGGGAAAACGCGTGTTAATCGGTGAAATCGTTTATTTAAAAAATCAAATTAAATTTCTTTTTCAAGTTTAATTAGTATAAAATTCAGGAAAAATATTCAGTTAGGCTTCCGCTTTTCCAAATCCGAATTGCCTGGCCTTACGCTTAACCCCTGCCATCAGATTTTGTACAGCCACCTTGTCCACCTTCTTCGCCGCAGAAAGCCAGTTTGCCTTGAACTGCTGCTCGTCCTTAGCAGTTTTTTTGGTCTTCTTTAGGTTCCGCTTGACAATAGCCCAGTATTTCTCAATTGGGCGGAGCTCTGACGTGTTGAGAGGGTTCTTGTCCTTGGGAACCACCTGCACGTTGTTGGCGTCGTACCACTCCATGGCCTTTTTACCGTAATGGCAAGATGCCAAATCCGGCCAATTCAGTACGGAACAACCATGTTACTTCACACAGCAAAAAAATTCTAAAAGTATACGCAATCTAAAACGTGTGGCATCTATTTTTCCCTAGTGTAATTTAAAAATGATGTAATTTCAAACTATTTTTGGTCTATTTTTCATCGCTTTAAAATAAAAAGTGTAAAATTAAATTCGATGCAATAAATTTACCCTGCATGATCTAGAAAGCAACTTTGTGAGATAACTTTACATCAAAAACGATGTTAATTATAACAGACCTATTGTTTACCTTTTATTCACGGCTTAAGTTTATGTGTTTTCACTCGAGATGATGATAGTAAAAGTAAAAAGTGAAAGCCCATGTCGTAAGATCGCAGAGGTTCTAACTTCAAGGCTCCACACAAGCACCGTACGAGCAAGATTTGCTGTTTGCTGTAAGCGAAAAAAAAGTTTGCTGAATCAAAAAAGCCCGAGAAAGCTACGGTATTCCGAACGGATGAAGGTAAATGAAGCGAAATACAGTGTGAAAACTAAATATTTTGAAATGAACAGTTTTTCTTTCTTTTTTTACAGTGACGTGGATCCGGATTAGCCGGAACGGAAATCCTCCCAACAGAAATCCGACTGGTGACACTGACGAGGGTGGAAATCTTCTTCAATGTTTGCTGCAACTTCCGGCGCTGCCCATTATGTGTGAATTTTTTTTCTGTAAGTGCTTGGTTTGAAAATAAATGTCTATTAAACATAATCATAGCATCTTTGTATTTTTCATAAACGCTTTTAATATTTGAAACCTGAATATTTACTAAAAATGCAAATATCCAGAATAAGTTCCAAAATTTTACATCACAGTGTATTTTACACGACAATAATCCGTTCCATTTTCGTCCATCGCTTTCGATCTAAATTTACACGCGGTGATAGAATTTTAGATCAAAAACGATGTTCCGTTTTCGTGCATCGTTTCCGATCTAAAATTCAGTGTTCGGCACAAAAACGCTAATCCGCTAATCGCTAATTAGACCGCTAACTTTCGGTTAGCGAATTTATTTTCTAGCTAAATTTTTCTTCAGCTAGCGGATAAGAAAGGTCCGCTAAATTTCACTTCCGCTAACTGAAGAACGCTATTTTGAAGTGTTAATTTGGCCATAGATTTATAGATCATAAATTCGGCATCATTCAGATTTAAAATTTTGAATCCGATCAGGTATTCAAATTTTCAGTAAAGATTGATTTCAGAAGCTATTCGATCTCGATTTTGACTGGAATCATAGGAATAAGCGTCTTTTTTAATTGTCTTCACATGAATTTATGTCTGAAGCATAAGCCTTCTTTAAATATAAAAGAGATAAAAAAGTTGAGAAAAATTGAAATCTCCAGATCAAAATAAGTCAATAAATCAATCATTTTTTTGAGTATTAATATTTAAAAGATGAAAAACTATTTCGGACATATCAAAACATCTACCTAAAGAGAATTTTTGCATTAACTGATGTACAGAAAATTGATAAACGGGTGAATATTTTGAAAATTTTGATTTAAAAGTTTTTCCTTTTACTTTCCACTAAATACGCTAACTAAAACTAACTGGACAGAAATATTGCAAAATAAGTTCGAAAACTACCCCTTTTGATATCCTTTAACAACTTTTCTAACCAATATTATAATTAAAGATTGCTGCAAAATTTGTGTTTTGCTTATCTTTTTCAAATTTTCTAGTATCGATTAGCGATTAGCGCATTATTATAGATCGATAACTTTTACGCAACATATAACGGTTTTAATTAGCGATCGCTAACTTTGACCGAGTTAGCGATCTAATTAGCGCCGCTATCTTTTTGATTAGCGATGCCGAACATTGCTAAAATTACACGAATTATTTTTGGCAGCAGACGTTTATTCAAACACTCTTTCACGTAAATTTCTTGGTTGACAGTCCCGGAAGCTATGAAAATGCTGCTTTTCAAGCCACAGGTACAGATGGCTTGCTAAACCATATATTTCTTCGCGAAATTTGACAGTTTCATGTGCTTGAAAATATCTGCTACCTTTCCCCTTCCTTTTGCCGTATAAAACTCCTGTCCCGGAAGCTGCTTTAGTCGGCTTTGACGTAGGTTTCGTCGTCCATTACCACGCAGTCAAACTTCGTCAGCATCGTCGTGTACAGCCTCCGCGATCGCGTTTTGGCCGTCGTATTTTGTTTATCATCGTGATTTGGAGTCACTCACTACCTTCTTGTAAGTCAATAATCCGGCTCGTTTTTTGGCTCGATGCACAGTTGTAGACGATACACCCATCTTATTTGCGGCATCTCGGAGAGAGAGGTTAGGGCTTCGCTTGAAACTACTGGCAACTCTCTTTGTCGTCTCAGCGGCTTCCGGTTTTCGATTTCCCCCGATCCAGACTTCCTGGCTGTCGACAAACGTTCCCCAAACACTTTAATTACATTTGTAACCGTTGATTTGGCAACTTTTAGCGATTTTGCCAGCTTTGCGTGCGAGTAGCTCAGATTTTCGCGATGCGCGAGCAAAATTTTGATACGCTGCTCTTCTTCCTTGGATGGCATTTTGACTACTGAAGAGTGAATTCCAAAATCAAAAAAGGAGCAACATTTTACACACACATACCTTCAAAATGAGGGGTGTTCAGATTTTTTAAATGCAATATTGAAAGAAATACGTCAAGTTGATATTGACCAAATTTTGACCGTATCAACCTTTACAAGACATAGCGTTCCTGATGGCGATAAGCTCAGCAGTGGTGATGCTTGTTTCATCTGTAAGACTGTAATAATACCTACTATTGGTACACACGATGTAAATCCCAACTGCACATCTGTTGTTAACTTGTTACTTTTGGAAGCGTCTGTGAATAGCCGTCTGCGTCGAAAGTATTTTTTGTTCATGGCGAATAATACTAGTTATTTCTATTTTTTTGGATTTATGTTTCTTTTGGCATGCTCCATTCCCTCTTGTTGTGTTGCTATTGTGATGTCGGTTGTTTTATTGAAGTTTACAATTAATGAAATTGTAATTCAATTGTAATGTTTAATTCATAAATTAAAATCATAATTAATGAAATTGTATCGAATGTATTTTTGTTTTTCATGTAAATATGTTCTTGACTGTTGTCGCTTCTTCTTCATTCAATCCACGAAGCTGTATGCTAAGATGTTGTTTCTATTTATACATCGAGCTATTTCCTTGCAAGTTAGATAGACTGGTTGTTGGCCTGATAATGCAATATGTGCATTCAAAGGAGTGGATTTGGAGAAGCCAGTTACCTTTCGAAGACATTGGTTATTGACAACTCTTATTCAATTTTGGTTGGTTTTGCATGTATTGTTTTGAACTGCAATGCCATACTCAATGACGCTTCTCATAAGAGCAGGTAAATATTTTTCATTGTTTGTGGGTGTGAGCCATTTTGTGATCCGGATATTATTTTCAGCATGTTCAACCTATCAGTAACCTTCTTAGTGATTTCTCCTGTATTCGCTCCAAAGTTTAATGAGCGATCAAGAGTTTCCACCGTTTCCACTTGAGACCTTTTTATTTTTACATCCAGTATTTTATTCGTTGTTTGGAAAAATATTGCTTTCGTCTTGCCAGGATTAATAGAAAAATTCAAGCTATCTGCCACTTCCACGAAAAAGTCAACGTATTCTTGAGCAATTTTATTAAGTTCGTTTAAGCTTTTCCCTTTCACTAGAATTCCGAAGTCATCGGCAAATTGGACGAGTGTTACTTCAGTATATTCAATGCGATGTAAAACAAGTGTGTAAACGTTCAATAACGTCGGTGATAACACATCACCCTGTGGAAGACCTTTGCAGATAGTTCTACAGACTGTGGAGTCCCTTTCTGATTCATTAAGAAAGAGAATATCCAATTTCTTATGTCTTCAGATACACCCAAATTTGAGAGCATATCCTCTAATGTACAAGGATCTACAGCATTGAAAGCATTGCTTAAATCTACACATATGAGGGCTGCCAGTTTCTGGTCTCGCTTGCCTTGTTTAATGGAGTTGACCACAAAAGACAAACAAGTGGTCGTGGATATATTTTTTCTGAAGCCGAATGACGTTACTGGTAAAATTTTTCGTGTTGTCAAAAATGTGTTCAGGTTTTCTAAAATTGCACTATTAACAATTTTTGTGGTTGTTGGTACAAGGCTAATTGGACGCTTCCCTGATGGTATACTTTGGTCCTTTCCTGGCTTTAGAATGGCTACAATTTTAATTGATTTGAGACTGTCCTCGATGTATCCTTTTTTCCACATTTCATTTAGATTTTCAATCATGTTGTCGACTTCTTTTGGATTAATATGTCGTAACATCTCATACGTAATGCGATTTCCTCCGGCAGCTGAATGTTTCTTCTGTTAAGCAAGAATCCAGTCCCAATTACCTCTGTTTAAAATGTTTTGAGTTGTCAGCGTTTTGAGTTGTCAGCGTCAGGTGTTTCTAAATATTGAGGATCGTTTTTTTCCAAAGTGGAGATCCAAAAATTCTTATGCTAGTTTCGTATCATCGAACATAATGTTGTTTTCTTTTTTTATTATTTTCCTACCGGTCAATATAACTTTTTCTGTCAGTTTTGAAATATTTTGAATTGATCTGTATGGGTCCACATCCTACACTGCTGATTGAAATTTAAACATCTTCCAATACAATAAACAATTGCATTTCTCCACACAAAAAAAGTTTGCTGACTGAATGTTTAAGTCATGACTCATGACTAAAATTGCCGGAATTTTTTCAGCACGTATCAGGGCCGGCAATTTCGGGAAGTTTTATAAAAAAAAAACCTGGCTGAATCCGGGCATTTGCTTTCAAAATTGACGACCAAAAATCCGGGCAATATCTGTGCAAAATTTGTCAAAACCTAGACATAACTCATCAAAAATCAAGAAAAAAAAATTAAAAAGAATTTCGTCAAAACTCAACAGATTTTAAATTGTATTTTAGGCTTCCAAAAAATCTCTCTTGATTTCAATACTGATGTTATGAAATCGCTTGGTACATCTTTGTACCTGAAAATGATCACATTTTCATATGTGATGAAAGAAATTAGAGAAACATGAACTATCAAAGAACGAAAGAACATAAGCCGTAAATATCATGAAAATTTCGAAAAAGATACAACGGCTCACCGACAGGACTTGAACCTGCAATCTCCGCTTCGGTACAACGGCGCGTTAGCCAATTCCACCACGGTGAACGTGATGGAACCGGCGAACACGAGCAATCGAGCTCTGCCGATCAACTGCTGGACCCTCTATCGAAACACCATGTATATCCCGCATGTGATCTTTCCCTCTATTGATCTCTCTTGTTTCTCTAACCCCACCCATCGACTCGGGATTTTAGCCGAGCGAGCACATGGTCGATTGCTTCGGGTTTGCCGCAACTTACGGTCAGATGAAGAAGCAATCAGTGCCGCTCAAGGTTCCGAGCAGACCAGTTACACAGGGAGGTGTTGCTCTGTTGAAATCAATACTGATGTTATGAAATCGCTTGGTACATCTTTGTACCTGAAAATGATCACATTTTCATATGTGATGAAAGAAATTAGAGAAACATGAACTATCAAAGAACGAAAGAACATAAGCCGTAAATATCATGAAAATTTCGAAAAAGATACAACGGCTCACCGACAGGACTTGAACCTGCAATCTCCGCTTCGGTACAACGGCGCGTTAGCCAATTCCACCACGGTGAACGTGATGGAACCGGCGAACACGAGCAATCGAGCTCTGCCGATCAACTGCTGGACCCTCTATCGAAACACTATGTATATCCCGCATGTGATCTTTCCCTCTAATTGATCTCTCTTGTTTCTCTAACCCCACCCATCGACTCGGGATTTTAGCCGAGCGAGCACATGGTCGATTGCTTCGGGTTTGCCGCAACTTACGGTCAGATGAAGAAGCAATCAGTGCCGCTCAAGGTTCCGAGCAGACCAGTTACACAGGGAGGTGTTGCTCTGTTGAAATCAATACTGATGTTATGAAATCGCTTGGTACATCTTTGTACCTGAAAATGATCACATTTTCATATGTGATGAAAGAAATTAGAGAAACATGAACTATCAAAGAACGAAAGAACATAAGCCGTAAATATCATGAAAATTTCGAAAAAGATACAACGGCTCACCGACAGGACTTGAACCTGCAATCTCCGCTTCGGTACAACGGCGCGTTAGCCAATTCCACCACGGTGAACGTGATGGAACCGGCGAACACGAGCAATCGAGCTCTGCCGATCAACTGCTGGACCCTCTATCGAAACACTATGTATATCCCGCATGTGATCTTTCCCTCTAATTGATCTCTCTTGTTTCTCTAACCCCACCCATCGACTCGGGATTTTAGCCGAGCGAGCACATCTGACCGTAAGTTGCGGCAAACCCGAAGCAATCGACCATGTGCTCGCTCGGCTAAAATCCCGAGTCGATGGGTGGGGTTAGAGAAACAAGAGAGATCAATAGAGGGAAAGATCACATGCGGGATATACATGGTGTTTCGATAGAGGGTCCAGCAGTTGATCGGCAGAGCTCGATTGCTCGTGTTCGCCGGTTCCATCACGTTCACCGTGGTGGAATTGGCTAACGCGCCGTTGTACCGAAGCGGAGATTGCAGGTTCAAGTCCTGTCGGTGAGCCGTTGTATCTTTTTCGAAATTTTCATGATATTTACGGCTTATGTTCTTTCGTTCTTTGATAGTTCATGTTTCTCTAATTTCTTTCATCACATATGAAAATGCTCTCTTGATTATTTTTATAAAACTTGATCAAAGAAATTTCCTTTGAAGGTAAAAATTTTAAAAAAATATTCTACAATATATATGTATATTTTTTTGTTTTATTTGCCAAATAAAGTAATAAATCCGGACATTTTTCAATGAACTCAGGGCAATATTAGTCATGACCCACCTCTTGGTAATAGCTTAAAAACCTTATAACAATATTTCAGCATATTAGAAAGCTACATTTTTCAAGAAACTACAAAAATATGGTAGAACAAAGAATAAATGGATTTAAAACCAAAATGACTTAAGAGTGCAGCAAAACTGCATGTGATATAAAACAAATGCTAGAGAACCAAACTATAAGAGATTTTGAGTCAGAGTATTTGAGATTTTGAAAAAAAAAGATCATTTTTGTTTCAAATGATTGCTTCGTTTCAAAGAAAAATGTAGCAAATTTTATTTATCCCAGAATCAATGGAAAAAAATCCTTTGTTTTTGCAACACTTTCCTTAGAAACATAAGGGAGCCCTATTCCATGACGTGGCAGAAGTTTATAATTATATTTTAGAATCTTCCTTATTTTAAAATATGTAGATATGTATCTGCACCTAGTTTTTTCAAAATCATTTTCAACGGAATGGTGCTCGATCGAATCGAGATTTTCTAACTATGTCCATAACTCAGTAAATATATAAAACATATTTGAATAAAGAAAATAGAACAAAATCTTACACTCGGATGGATTCCCCCGAAGCACAGCCGAGCCTGTTCCACATGGAAAGATTGTTGGTCCAATTTCACCAAGAACGCTGCACTTACGAGCGCTTTTGCATTCTGAGCTATCGGTTGCAACTTGTAGGAGCGGAAAATGTACCGCACCGGATCCAAACCTGGTAGAAGAATACAGGTCAGCAGCTTCTGATGCATGTCCAGGCCCATAAGCTGTTCTGGAAGAGCTTGCTCCAAGGAACCATCCCTGGAGACTGGAAAAGAATGTTAATTGATTGCAGAATTAAGATCGATTAGATTAATTAAAATACCAATTGTTAGCTGAGCACCCACAGTTTCCAGTATAAGATATAAATCGGATTGAAATTCGCGATGCTCTTTTTTGAGGAATAAGTTTCCAGCTACTGTTCCAATGTTTCGTATCGCAGTGTTTGCGATCTTTTCTACGTGTTTTGCTAGTTCATTACAGTACTTGTATCGAGAATCACTACACGCGGCTAAACGTAAAATTTTGATAAATTCGCTCAGAGAGACATTCGCACCAACTATCAACTCGTTTCCGATGTAGTACTTATGCAATTCTTCCACAGAACTGATATCGATGAATATTTTCGTATCTTCAGCACTTGGATATTCACCACGAGCAGTATTTCCGGCCACGATTGTATACTGACGTTCTCCTATACTCTTGAATATTTCGAATATTTCTTCGATGGTACTGACAATGTACCATACCGTTTCGTTTTTGAATTTTAACTTCAATGACTTTTTATCTTCACGAATATTTTTGAAGGAACATTTCACAGAACAATTCCGACGATCGTCTTTCCCACACACTTTCTCCAAATCTTCGATATCACTGCACATTGTTTTGAGTCGTTCGTCAGCATCCACAGCAAAAGATTTGAATGCATCTAGAATCGGACGATATCCTGTACATCGACAGATATTACTATCCAGATGATTTTCAATTTCTTCCATTGAAAGCTCTGAAGAATTTCTTCCTGGTGTCATCATACTATACATGCTCATCACGAACCCGGGCGTACAGAAGCCACATTGGGTACCATTAAGAAGAGCCAACCTTCGCTGAATGGGGTGGTAACCATCGTGTTTTGATCCAATTCCTTCAACCGTCAGAATGTTTCTCCCGTGGCAAGAAAATATCGAAACCAGACACTGTTGGATCAGAAAAATAAGATTTTAGTCCAACCCTCAACTCTGGCCATTAATCTTACTAACAGAAGCAACCGCAACCGAAGTTATCTCTTTAGTGACCGGGTGTATTCCTCGCATATTAACTATGCAAGCCCCACATACACCCTCCCGGCACATAAATTTCGTTCCACTGAGATGAGCGTGATTTCGAATGAAGGTGTTGAGCGTCGTTTCGGGAGGTACATCTTGTTCTGAAACTGAAATTCTCCAATTACCTTATGGATACCAGATGCAAGCTTTTTAACCATAAAAAGTTCACTTACCTTTAAATTCACGATCGTTGATAGTAAAACACACCTCCATACCGATAATATTGAAAACGTCTTTACACAATAGAGTTCTGCTTCGAACTAACTGTTTTGGTACACGAATAGTTAAAATAAATTTTACTCAGCTTTTGAATACATGTCGGTCAGACAGAAACAAATTCAAGCTGAAAATTTCTTTCCACCAGCAATCAGTTATGGTTCTTCCTGAGCCAATGGCATCGTGATTACATTGCATGATCGGTTCAAAACATTCAATCACTCAATACATACACACACTTAGCTTCATCAATCAACTGCAAACATATGCTGGAAGGTTTTCGCGTGTGCTTTTTTTTACCTTACTGCATATTTTTGGAAAATAATTGTAAATACATAATGAACCATTTTTTATATCAACCGAATTATTTTAAAATAGTAAGAAGTAAATGAAAATAACCGACACCAAAGTAATAAAAGTGTTTGGGAAACTCTTGTTGACAACTATTAAACCTGAATCTGTGAGAAATCGAAAGCCGTGAGCCACTGTGGCGAACGGAAGAGTAGCTAGTGCTTTCAAGCGCAACTACAACTTCTCCATACGAGATGTCGCAAATAAGTTGGAAATATCGTCTACAAACGTGCATCAAGCTAAAAAAAACGATCAGTACTATCAACTTATAAAAATTAAGTGACTCTAAATCACAACAATAAGCAAAACCTTACGTCAAAAACAAGCCACTGACTGTGGCCTAGAAGGTAGTGTTCAAGCCTTATAAGCCAGAGGTCATGAGATCGAATCTCGATCACGGCATAAATAGTACTCTTGGTAAGGAAGATTATATCCATCATGTCCTTGTACGCCTTAGCGTTAAATTTGAATTAGATCTCTTCAAAGAAACATGTTGTTTCACAGAGATCCTATACGTGTGTGTTGGTTGTTTTTTTAACATTTCGGAAGCTGTAGGTATACGACATTGTTGACAAAGTTTGATTGCGTGGTAATAGACAATAAAACTTACGCCAAGACAGACTTCAGATAGCTTTCGGGACAAGAGTTTTATACAGCAATCGGATGGGGAAAGGTAGCCGACTATTTCAAGCATATTAAACTATCAAAGTTTGCCAATAAATATCCCGTTTGGAAAGCTATCTGTACCCGTGGAAATTAAATGTAACGAGTCTCGCCACGTAGCTCGCAGAATAAGCCACATTGGGGTTTAATCCTTATGGAAAACCATCGAAACAGAAGCAATTATTTGCTGATTATTTAACACGTTCGTCGCCCAAAAAAAATCTCGAAAGTAAAGCTAGAGAGGTCCCAGACCCCGGCAACGATATACAATACGTGTGGAGCACATCTCTCAGATTTAAGTTTTTTCCTCAGATTTAAGCTTTTTTCTTCAGATTCGAGTTTACATCTCCTATGATTTCAAGGCAAAAAAGCCTTAAAACCGAGATTCACCAGCACTTATTTAAGGGGGGAGTAAGGTCTAACGGGTAAAAACAAACACCATTTTCACGAATTTTTTCCAGAGCTATCGTTCAAACAAATGTATTCAAATTTTTTGCATTATACAAAGCATTGTTAAAAGAACATTTAGTAATTTTTTCGTTGAAAAATATTGAAAAATGAGCCGGTGACGGAGCACTTTCAAGGATGCCTTTTAGAAAACAGGATTTGCGGTGGACACTGTATCTCAGCACAGAATCATCTGAAGTCAAAAAATCAGAGCAAAATATTTTTAATAGATGTTTTTGTGAACCGTGTATGTCGTATTGAAGTTTGAACTGAACAAACTGTGTGGAATGTTTCAAACTGTATTTTTGGTAACCGAGGATGATAATCATAAGGGTTCTTATTAAATTGGCATTTTAAACGATACTTACATTTAAATATCGCTCTAAACCACGCAAACCTGCACTGAAATTCGTCACTCTTCTATTGATACATTCAAATGATCTTGCCAGAAAAATCAATTTTGAGGTCCACTTGTCGCAATATTTTCTTCATAACTGTGATAAAATCATTTGTCCTCTCAAATCATCTAAGCTTCTAGGATTTTTCTAAAATGGCTTAAAAACTATCTATTTCGTTAGGACTAGACTTTGAACCCCGATCTAGAAGGACTATTTAAGCTGTACGTCGCTACAAAATAAAAGATTCAGATGATCGTTGTGGCATCTGAATATAGAATCATCTTTCTTGTTTTTTTTTTGTAAATTTTCTTTTCGACAAAATGAAAATTTATATTCTTGGAGAAAGAATGACAGAATTGAAAATTGATAAAGATGGATAGATAAGTTTTTAGAAAATTTACAGATGTTGAAAAGAGCCAAGGATTGAAAAACTCATTCAAACGAGCGACGGATTTCGCTCCGATTTTTGCTCATAAAAATGCCCTGCAACCCGAATGAGGTGTGAGCGAGAATCTCCTGTTCTCACGAATCAAGCCCGACCAAAACGAAAACACGACCAAGGCTCCTGATTCCTTTTTGCCTTGCTTCCTTCTCCGCACACAAAATCTAGCATCATCCCGACGATTGCGTAGCAGCGAGCCGATTCATGAAACTTATTACCAACCCGCTCATGAGCCGTGTTAGTAGTAATGGTATTATTCTTTCCCGTGGAAAAATGTTCGTCCCTTTGCAAAGCTTGAGCTTGAACAAACACTAACAGCAACAAAGATGACGCCAAGCCGTGTTGGCCAAAAGGAATCGAAAATAAGAAGAACAGTGTGCATACGGCCGGCACATCCAATCCATTTTAGTGATGTTATTATTCTTTTCAGGCAAATATGCCGAGCCAAAAGAATTGTTTGCTTCTTGCTAGTGCTGTTATTATTGCTTTCTACGAAAGGATGTGCGTCAATTTTTGAAGCTACAAGCTTGAGGGAATATCAATAACATCAACAGCAACAGTGTGCACTTGTGTAGGCCAAGCCAATCTTTAAACGATCGGTGCCCGTACGGTACGGACGGTTTGTCTCTGAGAAGGACGAGCAGAAAGACTCCTTTTTCTTTTTTTCTTCCTACTTTTTTCTTCTGAACTGGCGTACTTCTTTCCATAAACAGACAGCAAGCTCGGTATCAAAATTCTCATGAAGCAAATTCGAGTCTGTCGTGATCCCGCACCCAAAATAATTTAGAAATTTATTATACGGGATTTTTCACGTAAACTAAGCTTTTGTAGCATCCCATCGATTCTACGTATGCTTTGTAGTAACTACTATACTTCCATATAACTGTCACATGAATTTCACGTAAAGTCTAGGTGAATGGGCTTGAATCATTTTTTTGAAATTTTCTCAAGCATGTTGTAGTAGATTCCTATAGGAAAAGGGAATTTTCGTCAGTTAGCTAACTTGATTTTGTTTGGATGCAGCAGCTCAAGAAGGGTTAAGCGTCGGAAGACAAGCAGTACACCACACAGGATGTTCTGCGGGTCCCAAACACGAAAAATACAGATCCGAGCCTCGGCAGCAAGATGGTAAGTGTGGATTGTTTTCCCTGTCGAAATTTAATTTAATGTAAGCTGTGGTTTTTGTTGTTTACAGCTTCGAAGAAAGCTTCAAGAAACCCGTTGGGAAGACGAGGAAGGGCCGTGAGAAGACGCCTAAGCACCAAAGTTTTCATCTACTGATCCTAACAAGGTAAGTTATATATCATTTTAATGATTCTGTTTTTAATTGTTAAATATTTTCCATTTTTTACAGGATTCAACAAACCAACTCGATGGAAAGAAGTTCCGGAAATGTGTTTTCAATTCAATAATAAATTAAGTGTAGTGGCAGTGTGAAGAATTTTGAAAAAAATAAATTTAATTTATGATGAAATTCAATTTGTTTTCATTTTACTGCCAGAAGTAGAAACGAAAAAATAGTAGAGAGGATCCAAATATCATTTCCGTATTAAACACATTTCAAGTAGCTTTCGTCTTCATAATACGTTAATCGCATTAAAAATTCACGTAAATTGAACGTGATGTCCATAGAACAAAATTCCTATTGGGGGAGCGTTTACTTATTTTATTCGTACAAGTTACGTGAAAATCAATTGGATAAAAATTATGTAGTTTTTCACGTAGCAACGACGTGCAGATTATTTTGGGTGCGTTTCTCAGACTCGCTCATGAATGTTTTTTAATACGAGCAGCATAGAAACCGTCGTCGTAGAATCGTTTTTGATGCTGTTCGTGATTGTATTGAACACAAACGAATAGCGAGCCGGCGGCGAAGCATTTTCGTGTGCGTTTCGAGGAGTGAGCGATTTTTATAGTCCTTGAAAAGAGCGAAAGCGCATTTTTGCGAGGAAAACTTATTAACCTACACAATACTTTACCCCGCAACATTTCATTATATAGGAGAAGCAGGGCCGGGATAGAAGTATCACTACCTTAACCTATACAATGAAATTTGGTTGATCCGAAGCTTACATGTGGTGAATATTTATACTCCGGACGAGCTTTCCTCACAAAAATGCGCTTTCAGTCTTTTCAACATCTGTACATTTTCTCAAAACTTTTCTATCCATCTTTATCAATTTCCAATTTTGATGGTATTCTATCTCCAAGAATGAACTTTAGGGATGAATCATCCCAGAGGATGAAAATCCCGTACAAAAAAAAACAAGAATAAACATTTACAAAAACAAAAACAAAATAAAATTTACAAAAATCAATTAAACGGTAGTCAACTTATCTCAAAGATCATCTTTCGGAAAAAAAACCCCTAACGTGCTATTGTGTTTAAATTTGATTTGAATTTTATTAAAAAGTACACTTATTTGATATTTACAAAAAACTATTCATGTTTTAAAATTTTTTGGAATTAAATATAAATTTTTCCTTAGAGTTTCCAGCCAGGGGAAGAATTTTATCAATAGTATTTCCCGTACCTAAAAAGAAAATTAATTTGTAATATACATAAGTTTAAAATTCTAAGCTCAAATAATTTACCAAGCGTAATCCATTCATCCGGCAAACCAGCGTCTTTACGGGCCGCCTCTAGAGCATAACGCAAAGCGTTTAAGGCCGATATAGCTAAATTATAAGCCGGTTCACCGGTTGCTTTCGACCCAAGTACCCCGACCGGATTGGAAGCCTTTTTGAGAAATCTAATTCGAAAATCCGTTGGAATATCTTTCGCCCCGGGGGGTTTGTAGTTCCAAGACCGATTGTTGAGTAGCTCTCCGGTAGCTGGGTCATAGACAAGTTTTTCAGTTAAAAGATACCCGATTCCCATAATAAAGGCTCCCTCAATTTGACCGATGTCGACACCCGGGCTCAGACTTTCGCCAGTGTCTTCTAGGATATCTACTCGAGATAAGCGTATCGCTCCGCTAAGAACATCTAGCTCGACTTCGGCGCAAGCTAGGGCCGATACATTGTATACGGAAAAGTTATTAAGATTGGTTGCGTAATGGGCCGTGAGGCTGATGTTGGCAGCGAAACATGCATGGGCAAGAGCTTCCCAGGACAGGCTAGGGTTCATTTCACGGATCGGTTTGATTCTGTCCATGAGCATTTGACAGGCGTTGATCACTGCACTAGCTACGTTTTCGCTGCTGCTGCTGGCCACTTCCACCGTTCCGTTCGGAGAAGTTATGCTTGATATACGTTTAATGGAAATTTTCTCTTTAGGAATTCCTAAGGTGTATGCGGCCACCTGGACTGCTTTAGTGTTGATACCTTGGCCTAGCTCCACACCACTATGAGTTATCGAAACTGATCCGTCTAAATGGTGTATCGACACGAGGGCATCGAAATTTCCATAATAGACGACGGGGTGTATGCCAGGGACAATGGCTATTCCACGCTTTCGCCACCTGTTTTGTTGGTTAAATTTTTCTATTTCTGTTTTTCGCTTGTGATAATCAACATCTACTACGAATTGAGCCAGCAATTCGGTCATTTCACTGTTTGCTGCTGGGATATTGGCAAGCCGTACTGCCACAGGGTCTAGCTTAGATTGGTGGGCTATGTGATCCATTATAGTTTCAATAGAAAATATGGCTTCGGCAAAGCCTGGGGATCTCAACCAGATGTTACTGGCTGTATCGGTTATGCCTCCGTATGGAGTTAGTTTCCAGGTGCTGTTATCGTAACAATTGGCCAAAGCTACGCGGTAAATGAAATCTAATGTCTCGTTGGTAGAGCTACCTAAATCATAGGTAAAATTGTTGATTAGTTTTAAAATTTTCCCTTGTTCATCCACAGAGACTTTATAATCCACCATCAATCCTTGGCGTTTACCCACAGTTGTCATATTGCCTTCCAAAGACATGATGAATCGGACAGGACGTCTAGTTAGATGGGCACCTAAGGCACATGCACCAGCAATCCAGGCGCTACGAGTCATTTTGGCTCCAAAACTTCCTCCAACTCTGGTACAGTAATAGTTGATGGTGTTTTGCGGAATTTTCAGGACCTCCGAAATCGTGAGCTGTACTTGATGTAACCATTGAGTTGAGGTGTATACATCCATCCCGTTGTCTTCGGTAGGCACACAAATACAGAGTTGGTTTTCCATTGAAAAATGAAATTGACCTTCCAGACGGAACGTTCCGTTGGCTTCGTAACTACCGGTCGTGCCGTCGTTAAAAGCTGGCCCTGTGAAGCCGTGAGGTAGTTCAATCAAACGATCCTTCGCATTGGTAGCATATATATCTTCCAAAGTTGCCTTAACTTCCTTTTCCATTTTTTCGCTGTATTCGATTTCAATCAAACTAGCAGCACGATTTGCAATATCGAATGATCGAGCTAGGACAATTCCTACCGGTTGCCCATGATACAGCACGTACTCGCTACAGAATATCTCCTCCGGATCGGTGCGCAAAGTAATTCCCCTATTGAATCCCAAGGGAAAATAATGATTCCTGCCGTTGTAGAAGGGCATAAAATCATTTTTTCCCGGAATATCTTTTGCCGAGAAAAATGCTTCAACCCCATCCATTTGCAATGCTTTCCCAGGATCTATCCTTACAATTCGTCTGTGCGGTTTGGTGGCAATTACAAAGGAAGCGTAAAGTTCGTTCGTAAAACTAGGTAAATCATTGATATATTTTGCCTCCGCCGATGTTTGAATGAGACCTTCGACCTTCGGAATCGACTGTGAAACCGGCCACTTCTGAGGATAAGTGTCAAACAATTGCGATCCGGAAGATAGAGGACGCTCAATCGGGACGATCCCGGAAACAAATCTCGGATCGACCAATCCATCCTCATGACATCCAATGCTTAAGAACAGCCGATACAACATCCCCAAGGCAGCCAACCTTCGAAACTCGGGCGATGGATCCGGCAGCACCCAATCAAAGGTCAGTTCCGATTCCAGTGCTCCCAATGCGCGTTGCAACGTTTCATTCGATCCAAACTGCTTTCCCAACAATTCGCTTTCCGTCTTGGTAGCGTGAGTGAACTGTAGAAGGAAGGAATCAATTAACAATACCTTGATGAAAAATGCATTCAAATAAACGAGGTGTATGAAAGTGAGTCGGCCGCCTTACGGTTGGATGAATTCCGCCGAAGCAGATGCTCGCATGTTGTATCGTTGGTGTATCGTGGTTGTCGATTTTCAGAACGAACGCCCCATTGACGAGCGCTATGGCGTTCTGGGCCCGGGTCTGGACGGAATACGATTGGAATCGGAACAGCTTTGGGTCCAGCGGTAGAAGAGCGATTTCCGTGAGCACTTTCCCTTTCATGTTGTAGCGGAGAAACTGTAGAGGAGCGACGACGTCAACGGTGTTATCGGGAGATACTGTATAGGGAACAGAAAATAAAGAGCTTACACAATAAAATTTCTTAAAAGTCTTTGGAAAAATAGAAAGCATCGAAATTTACAATTTTAGCAAAAATAATAGCTCAAGTTGTAGAAAAATTATTCCCTTGACTTATAAGTTAAATTACCTGACAGAGGACCAAGTTAGTTCAAATCCTTTATAAATTATTTCAATAGAAAATAAAAGAAAAATTGCCTGCCAATGAATTTATTTTTTGTTGTTCACTTAAGAGATGAGTACAGCTTTCTTAATTGTGTTAAAAAGTGTTACTTTTCAATGCTGTTTTCATTTGGAAGGAAATATTATTTACAAACCGTTATTTTGAATAATTAAATTGGTTTTCAAGGAATTTTCCCGGCATAGCAAAAAATTGCAGCGCGATACAAAAATCATTTTTCCAGCACTCGACGTAATTATTCAACCCGGCAAGCCTAGTCGGATAAATTTAATAAATAATAATGATAAATTAATGACCGATTGAGATCAAAATTTTCATGGGGCCTTCTGCTAGGTGAAGAAATAATTTAAAACCTCTAGCCTCAAGGTTTAAATTAGAGTGCCTAATCCCAGGATTATTTTGAGTAAAATTTTGAGAAAATCCGAAACCTAGCAAAGGCTGAAAAATCCTGGAAATTCCCGAACCCAATAAATTGAAATAAATCAGTAATACACACCCTGTTCGTTTCTGGCAACATTCGATATTGGCAACATTCGATTTTGGCAACATCCGATTTTGACAAACACCATAAATACTTTTTATGCTCTTGAATGTTAATAAAATTTAACAACAATAACAAAAAAATTTAAAAAATATCTATGAAGCACTCAAATCAAGATTTAAATTCCAAAAATTTAAAAACAAATATAAACGAAAGAATAGAAATGCCAAAGAGTATCTAAAAAAAGATTCAAAATGGCAAAAAATAACAGACATTCTAAACATAACAAATAAAAGTTATATGAGCTTGTGATATAGCTCAGTTGGCAAGTCTGTTGTCTCCTGAGCAGATGTCCACGAGTTCGAGCCAAGAGTAAACATCAAACACAGTTGTACCGGATAAGTTTTTCAATAACGATCCGCCAACTGCAACGTTGATAAAGTCGCGAATGCCATAAAAAAGGTAAAACGACTGTAATCGAAACAACATAAAAAAAATTTATGAATATGTCTGAAACATGATAAAATATAACAACAAACGACTAAAAATTATCAAAAAAATATGAAAAATTGAGTTCATAACAACAATAGCAAACAGCAAGGAAAAGGGTTTGTTAAACTTTGATATGTGGTAGACTAGAAATTTGTTTTATAAAAACTAGTCAATACGTTGAAATAGATAAAAAAAATCGTTCGAAAAGTGAAAAACGACAAGGAATCTGTAAAACCAAACAATTCAATATAGAAAGGTTACGTGAAAAATCGGAATGTTACATTATATTTTGCCTCACTCACCACTAAGAACTTCCGTTTCACAAACGGTTGGTAGTAGAAAAATAATCGGCAAGAATTGACACCTTTTGAAACAAATGGAGTTATCTGAAAATTTACGAGATTTGACGAATAGTCTGCGGTCTAGCAAATCGACTTTTGTCGATCGTAAACTATCGGTTAATTTTGTCAATGGTTTGAAAATTTCCAACTCAATTTATTTTCGAACCAGTCTTGTATTTTGTTGAAGGTTTGGGGTTTTTTTTTCTTATTTTGAGCTTCAGGTATCAGGTATCAGAATGGGGGTAGGCTTAATAGCGGCACGTTATCCAAACATACGGGAAAATTGTGCCTAGCCTTTTTTTATCCAAGATTTCATCATTTACCTGAGAAACCTGAAAAACCTATAAAAAGAAGAAATAAATTCAATCTATTTAAGATGGCATAAAGCCTTTCCACTAGGGATTATTAGCATTAAAGCTCTTTTCTACATTCGGTAAGGAATGATAGAATGTTTTTTAAGTTCAATTTCTTAAACTCAGATTCGCTTGAAGCGTAAGATCCCAGAGTACGAAAACGTAGTCTGGCAAATGAGGGACAGTTACATATAAGATGGAAGGGATCTTCCACATCTGATTCACAACTACCACATACTGGAGATTCAGCACGCTGAATGTTGTGCATGTGATAGTTGAGTTTACAATGACCGGAGAGTGCTCTGATCAAGATGCTGCAATGAGATTTATTTAAAGTTAATAAGTAACTCGATATGATTGGAGATGGTTTTTCTAAAAATAATTTAGTTTGACGACAAGTGTCCAACTCTTCCCAGCATCGTTCATGCTGGTTAGAGGACCAAGTTTGAATTTGGTTTCTAAACCAACATGGCGATATTGGGACAGCCGGCTCTGGTCCGTAAAATTCCTTTTCCGACCCAGCTCTAGCGAGTTCGTCGGCGCATTCGTTTCCATTCGTTTCGTTAATCCATTGCCTTCAACAAGTTCTTCGATTGCTTTCCGGCATGCGATTACCAGTTTTGATCTAGAACTGGAAGCACTGAGTGATTTGATAGCTGCTTGGCTATCTGAACAGAAATAAATTGTTCTGAACATAATCTTCTTTTGAAGTGCAATTTGCACTCCATACATAATAGCATATCGCTCAGCCTGAAAGACTGTACAATATTTTCCTAGAGGTTGAGCATATTCTATGTTCAACTCGTGACAGTAAATTCCTGCACCTGCACGGCCGTTTGATAATGAACCGTCAGTATAGAATACAACATGAGAGAACATTTGGTCCTCTACGAAACCTGATAACCATTCTTGAGGAGAAGGAAATTTGACTTTAAACCCCATGTAGGGAAAACTACTCGAGAGTGTTAAATCGTTTGGCGCTAGATTAAACAATTGTTTAATCGAACTAATACAGGCCACACATTTGTAGGACTCGATGATCTTTCGATATTTCCTGACAGCCAGAGACCAACTGCCTGTAGACGAAAAGCACATGAGAAGGCTTCCTGTTTTAGGAACAAGTGTAGAGGTTTGATAGAAAACAGAGCCTCTAGTGCTGCAGTAGGAGTTGTAGTGAACGATCCGGACATCCCCAAAAGACACATTCTTTGAAGGTGATTTAGTTTAGTCCGAACTGTTGCAACTTCTTCTTTCTGCCACCACACTAGACACCCATAGGCCAGAATTGGTCTTACTATTGTGGAGTAAATCCAGTGAATATGTTTGGGTTTGAGTCCCCAGTTTTTTCCTGATTGCACGTCGGCATTGTCCGAAGGCCATGCATGCTTTTTTGATTCTGAATTCGATGTGATCTGACCAGTTTAATATGGAGTCAAGAATGACACCCAAATATTTAATTTGATCAGACACGGTGATTTCGGAACCATAAAACAGCAGAGGGCGCACCCCGCGGGTGATACGTTTTTTAGTAAATAATACAGTATTAATTTTTAGAGGATTAACTGACAGTTCTACATGAGAACACCATCGTTCAACAGAGCGCAGAGCTTGTTGCATTATATCAAATAATGTGCTTATGCACAAACCTCTTTTTTTTTTTTTTTTTTTTTTTTTAATGGCCCGCCACACTCCCCCACACCAAAAAACTCAACTGAGTCCCCTGGTAATGGACACTTCAGTTCTCAACATGTCTGGCAGCAAAAGTTTACAAATAAACGCGAGCAAAAAATTTAAGCATGTTGAGAACACAAAATATATTTAATGCGAGGAAATGTATATTATGATTAAAGGATTATTGTAGAGAAGGGATCTCAGTGGAAAAAGGTTTCCTTTTAAGAGATCCTTCTTGCTTACTTAGTAAAATTAACAAATAACAGAAAAAAAATATTTTTTAAGAACATTACACTACTGCTTAATCATTAAAGTTCAAAAGTTTTAAATTACAAATTAAAATGAGAAATACAAATTAAAAATATTACAAAAAAAAAACTGGCATGATGATTGGTTGTTATAGGTTCAGCGTTTCCTTAAGATGTTGTATTAGTTTCGTTTTAAACATGTTACGGTTTTGAGAATTTTTTATTTCTTGCGGTAAAGAATTATATTTAGTAGGTCCGGTAAAAGATATTCTACGCTGACCAAAGGCCGAGCAAGATCTACTGCATTGTAAATAGTTTGATTGTCGGGTATTGTGGGTGCGCGGTACTACAGTGAATTTCAAATTACGAGAGGTATCAGTGGAACGAAGATTATCGAACACAAAAATCATTGTTTGCAAATCACAAAGCTGAGTTAAAGGCAATATATTGTGCAACGTGTCTGAGTATAGTGCTGATGTCGGATAAAGCAAAGGCAAATTTAAAATAGTTTTCAGGCATCTGTTTTGTAAGGTCTGAAGCCGAGATAAAGACGATATAGAGGCCCTGCCCCACACAGCTATCAAATAATTTAGATGGGAATGTATGAGCGCATAGTAAAGCTTGAAAAGAACATGACGTGGTACAAATTGTTTAATTTTCCACAGAACTCCACAAAACGAGGACACTTTCCTTTGAATATGAGTAATATGGTTATTCCAAGAAAGCGATTCATCCAAAAGTATGCCTAAATACTTAAACTCATTTACTTTTTCAATGGTACTCCTTCCAACCAATGGATCATTGTGTGGAGGTACAATTTTTCGTGCTGAGTGGAACATCACATATTTAGTTTTCGAAAAGTTCAATGACAAAAGGTTGCTGTTGAAATATTGAAGTAGCAATTTGAGGTCTTCCTCCATATTCCTTATTATTGTGTTAGGATTTTTGTCAGGGTAAAAAAGTGCAGTATCGTCGGCAAATAGACGAGGAGTACCATGTAAGGGAAGCTTGCTTAGGTCGTTGATATATATCAGGAAAAGTAATGGTCCAATATTACTTCCCTGTGGAACCCCTATTTCAACTTTTTCAAGTGCACTGCTGGTGTTATCAATCGACACGAATTGCTTTCGATTTGATAAGTAGCTTCGAATTAATTCATTGGCTACACCTCGTATACCATAGTACTCTAGTTTGGTCAGGAGTATTTTATGATCTAAAGTGTCAAACGCCTTTTTTAAGTCCAGAAACAGACCACCAATGATATTCTTGGAATCAATATTTTCGATAATTGAGTCAACTAATTCGCATATTGCAATCAAAGTGCTGGACCCAGATTTAAAACCATATTGTCTACAATAAAGTATATTATTGTCATTGAGGAATTTATTCAACCTCACTGTTAATAGCTTTTCAAAAATTTTGTTAAAAACACTCAAAGTAGATATCGGTCGATAATTATTAACGTTGGCAGAATCTCCTGACTTAAAAACTGGTATGACCTTCGCGGTTTTCAAACAATCGGGATATTCTCCATTTTCTATTATGATATTGAAGCATTGTGAGAGTATATTTCCAAAAAACTCAATGTTGGATTTGAGAAGTGCTGTAGGTATCTTATCAGGTCCACAACTTTTCTTATTTTTTAATTCCATAATAATATTTTTAACTTCATTTGGATTGGTAGGGTACAAAAATATTGAGTTGGAGTTTCGTTCCATATAGGAAAAAGTGTTGAAGGAAGAGTTCTTAGGAATCTCTCTAGCTAGTTCTTTTCCAACATTTGTAAAGTGATTATTGAAACTTCGACAAATTCCAGGATTGTCTTCAATACGTACAGCAGAAGATAATCATCTGCGAATCCATAGGTTGGTATTCCACGGTCATTGAGTTTTCTCAACAAGCCGTCTGCAACTAGGTTCCACAAAAGAGGTGATAGTACACCTCCCTGTGGGCAACCACGTGTGCTAACTTTTGTAATTGAAGCCTGTCTTAAAGACGAATTAAGATTCCTGTTACTTAGCATTGCGCTAATCCAGTTAGTTATAACACTAGGCACTCCGTGAAGTGGTGCCGCATCCATTATTGATGTAAACGAGACATTATCAAATGTTCCTTCTATGTCTAGAAATGCTCCTAGACATGATTCTTTCTGTGAAAAACTATTTTCAATATTATGTACTACGTTGTGCAGAAGAGTTAATGTTGATTTTCCTGTTTGGTATGCATGTTGTGTCGCATTAAGCGAATGTTGGACAAGACATTCTTGCTTGATATGATGATCAATTAAACGTTCAAGTGCTTTTAATAGAAATGAACTTAGACTAATAGGACGAAAGCTTTTGGCTTCGTCGTATGATGATCGTCCCCCTTTAGGGATGAATTTCACGGCTATCTACCGCCAAAGTTTAGGTATATATCCATGAGCAAAACTGCTTATCATTATTTTTCTTAATATGTGTTTGAAATGATCGAAACCTTTTTGAAGCAAAACTGGAAATAAACCGTCCCTTCCAGGAGATTTGTATTGAGCAAAACCATCGATTGCCCATTTGATCGATTCTGTAGTAACTATTGTCCGAGCAAAATGCAAGGAATCTAGACTTCCAGAAAAGAACTTAGGCTCTATCGATGAATCTTGATCAACACATCCTGGAAAGTGAGTATTGAATAGACAACTTACTGTTTCTTCGTCGTTTGATGTATAATCACCACTAGGGGTTTTAAGGTATGAAACCTGATAATCTTTTGATTTGGCTAAGACTTTATTTAACCTACTTGCTTCGTGCAAGCTTGAAATGTTTGTGCAGTAGCTCTGCCAACTTGAGCGTTCGGCAGCTCTTGTTGCTTTCCGGTAAGCTCTGCGAGCCAACTTGAAAGCATCAAAACCTTCCGTGCGCCTTTGGTTCCAAGAGCGTCTGCAGTTTTTTAGTAATTTACTGAGATTTGAGTTCCACCATGGTGTACTGTTTTTGTTGAATTTCAACGTTCGTAAGGGACACGCTTCTTTATAAGAATTTAAAATAATTTCGGTGGTTTTTGCAACCACTTCATCCAACTCAGAAGGAGTAGTAATTTCAGGTGTATATCCATGATATTTAATAGCAATATGCTCCAAATATAGGTCCCAATTAGTTGTTCTTGGGTTTCTGAATGTAATTGTTTCTAAAAACTCACCTGAGTGTTCAAAATAGATAAACCTGTGGTCAGAAATCGATTCTTCGTTAGGCACATGCCAATTTGAAATTTCCTGAGAAATTGTTCTAGAACAAAGTGTGATGTCAATCACCTCTTCTCTGTCACACCTAACAAAAGTTGGTTTATTTCCTACATTAAGAATTTCTAAATCAGTGCTGCTTAAATATTCCATTAAATTTAAGCCTCTCAGATTGATATCTGAGCTACCCCATACAAAATGATGGGCATTGGCATCACAGCCAATTACAAGAGGTATATTTTGTGATTCACAGAATGAAATGACATTTTTTAAATCACCCGTAGGGGATGATTGTTCATATGGTGAGTATGCTGAACAGTAGACGTATTTTCTATCAGGCAGCGAAACCTGAACGACGCAAATATCTCTTGTTGTTAGATTGGGTATAAGTGTTGCATTTAAAGAATTGTTTATCAATATACATGCACGAGGCATTATTCGGGCATTAGTCATTCCAATTATACTGAACACAGTAAAGTTTGGTTTGAGCAAATTCTCTAAGTAAAAAGTTCCATTTCGGAAATAGGGTTCTTGGACCAAGGCGATTGATGCAGTTCCATTAAGGATTAAACGACATAAGTTCAGTGTAGCGGTTCTTTTGTGCTGCAGATTTATCTGTGCAACCTTAATAGAAAGCATTTCTATCAAAGAATTGCACACATATTTCCATCACACACAAGAACCTCTGCACCTTCATATCGACGCATGAAGCGGTGTATCCCATACAGGATGAAAATTTTAAAATCGTGTGTATAATCTGAATCCCACGAGTTGCCAGGAAAAATACGGCCCTTTGCACAAGTGCCTGGCTATAGTACAGACCTTAACAACGTTCTGTTTAAGACAAGATTATTATACACCCTCCTACCCCCACTTTGGGGCCCGCAGGTTTGGGGTTTGGGGTTTTTTTTTCTTATTTTGAGCTTAAACCAATGTGTCTTTTAAGGATCATTTTAGTAGTCGACTCCTCATGCTACGCGTTCAAACTTGAAGAACATAGGGGAGAAAGAGAACACTTGATCCCTGGGGAAACTTGATTCCTTAACTATATCTCAGAACAGGAATGCCATACAAATATAAAATGTTCTACAAAAATGTGCCAAATAGGACAAAACAACAGAACTGTTTTCTCAACAAATTTTAAAAATTTTACTTATCGAGTTATTGAGCTTTGTTTCATAAATTTAACAAAATTTTATTTGAATATCTTTTTATATCACTTTAAAATGTTTTTCACATGAAAAAATTATAATAAAATATTCATTCCAGTATGTCAATCGTTAGAGTATAATATGAACTTAATAATGCTATACTTTCAAAGCAATAATAAACTCTAATTTTCTTTTTAAGATGAAGTTATCCAAAATGTATGTTATGGGCAGTGATGGTTTGAATCATTTGACTTAATTTTGAATCATTTGCTTATAACTTCTTTTGAAAACATTTTTCCCAGAAATGATGTTCTAAACTTTAGTAGAACTAGATCTTAGCTGCAACTTTTGTGACCAACACAAACCTGTATCTCTTATGCCTTATGAATGAGAAATCGAAAAGTTTAAATTTTTGAGCAATGATCGTAATCACAATCATTTGGATTAGCGGGTTGGATTAAATCCTACAATTCATACCAGATTGAAGATACATATTTATGACATACAAGAAAGTTGTAGCTTAGATCTGTATCTACTAAAGTTTAGAACATCATTTCATGGAAAAATGTTTTCAAAAGAAGTTATAACCAAATGATTCAAAAATAAGTCAAATGATTCAAACCATCACTGGTTATGGGTATCGTTGATCTCTAGAGTCCTAAAAGATATGTATGTGTTTTTCTTCTGGATGAATCGTGATCATTGGTTATCATGAAACTACTAATACCTATCTGTATGTATGTATGTATGTATGTATGAATCCACCTTGGGTTTGCGGCAGCGCCGCGGTTATGGCCAAAAAAATAACCCACGCGTCCATCTTGCTTACCACACAATATAGCTATAGCCGCCCAATGAGACTTTCAAAGGAATAGAATCATAAGCAGAGGCACTTACGGTATCCAGGGTTATAAGAGAAAAAAAGTCTCGAGAAGCTATAACCATAATGCTGACTAACCAAGATAGCATGCAAGCTATAATCCCGCTCCCAAGGCTTCCGAAAAAAGAGTGCGTCCTTATTTTACAAAAAGTAATCAAATACTATGTTTTCCTCAACCATGCCAAATTCCCTTGACATCAATTGAGGAATGTCCGGTATTCGAAACGGGTAACAAGCACATACAGCTACCCGCTCCTTTTGCAAAACGAGGATACCCTGATGCCCCAACCCTAGTTGATTGAATATTTTTTATAATACAATGTAAAATCTAATATATAAAGATGAGTTGGACTATATATGTTTGTTTGTTTGTATGCACCTTATACAAATCCACACCGCTGAACCGATCAGCTTGAAATTTGGTACAGAGATGTAGTTGAACCAGGGTAAGGTTTTAGTAATAGTTCTGAGCCCCTCCCACCTAAGAAAAGGGACCCTCCCATACAACGTTCTATTTTATTCCCACGAACCAAAAGTCATGGCACCCATTTTGGCAGCCGATTTTCGTTTCCTTTGGCGGGGTTTTTTTTTCACCATCATTATGGGCCGAGCATTAGCAACGACCATTCAAAGTTCACGTATACTGGAAAGCAAATCAAAGCTTGCTGATCATTGAAAATTTGAAAGGGGGAATTTTGGCGGGTGTTTTTATTCCTTCTTCTGTTCTAAGCACGTGGTACTGGTAGGAGATATTTGAATGCAATAATGAGCCTACATTTTGGATTGAAAGATACAACTAGCCTGTTAGAAATATATTGAATAGAATTGTAGTGATTTTCAAAGTGCTCCCTACCACCGCAGGGGTGCTTTGAGAGTCTACATAAATATACAGTGAACTGAACAGTGAACAGTGAATTGACTTCTTCAGCTGAATGAACCGATTTTCATAAATTTCAGCTTTTATGAACCAACTATTGTCGAATTTTTAAAATCTCTCATAGAGAAAGAAAACAATAATAAGATTCAGAGTTATAAGTTGAAGGCCTCGATTTCAACGCTTTTATAGCCGTCGGGGAATTTTAACGGGGGATTAGAAAATTGGTCGTGTATTATCTGGAAAAACTTTTGGTTCAGTTGGAAACAAATCCATTACATGAAACTTTAATTAATTAAATCTGAGGTTATCAGTTTTATGCAGTTCTATTTCTTTGGCTAATTTATAATTTTTGAGTCAATTTGTTCAATTCTACCATCCAATTTAGATAAATCTTATAGTAAAACCGTTTAGTACTTCGAATTTAAACAAATGAATTTTAAAATTGATCACACTTCACAAGCATTAATGGGATGAATGTCCAAGAATAGGAACATTGAAATGTAACTCACATATAAAATTAGAATGGTTACTTCGGTTCAGAGGTGGTTTGTTTTCAAAAACTTCAAAAAACTAAATGTGGACCTTTCACATTTAAGACCAAGTACTAATAAAATAGTGTGAAATTAAAAAGCGAAAAAATTACACAAATAGTTTAAAACATGCAATGTGAGTCTTCAACATGGTTTAACCAGATTCAGATGTTTATTTAGAAATTTCAAAGTAGATAAAGGTCTAATATACCATTGTACAGGGAGATCATCCGTCTTGAAAAGTGGAATGATATCCATAAGAGAATTTTATTAGAGGCAGGATGGGAAAGATATCAAAACAATTTGATCATTTGAAGATAACAAATAAAAGTCCAAATCTTTTCAAGCTTCCTAAAAAATGGTGGATGAAAAAAATGTTTATCGTGATGAATAAGCTTTCAAGGGAAATTATTTTGTATGTCTTTTAATTTAAAGCTCATACCTTTAATTTTTTCTATAATATGAAAACGTTAAACACAGTGAATAATCTCAATAAAAAAACTGAACGATGGCCATAGATGCGCAAATTGCTTATAATGATGTAGTTTAATATAAAAATTCTAAAAGTCAAACGACTAATTTTGATTTACGTTTTATGTGAACCCGAGCATAGCCGGGTAAAATCAGCTAGTAATATAATAAAATATAATATAAAACAATGTAATAAATAGCAATATAATATGTTTAATATAATATAATAAATCAAGATTATTTAGTAAACTATAACACAAAATAATATTTTTAATGTTATGAAATAAAATGTACAAAGAATCGATAAAAACATATAAAATATGTCATCCACCGCCTCTGAAAAAATGAATAAGTCACAGGTTAATTTATAGTTTTCATTATATGTGTAATCATTTCTTCATTTCTGAAAGGAAAAGATTATTTTTCGACTTTACAACCTATAAAACGAAATAAATTAATGACATAATATCAATAATAAAAAGCTCTAACCTTGAGTATAATCCTGATTAATACTAACAGTACCGAAAAACAATGTTACTAAAACTTACAAAATACAGAAAAGGTTTTTTTTATGGCGAATGACTCAATATTCGAGTGAATAAACTTTGAACACACGCTTTTATTATGATAAAATATTTTAATCATTTGGAAAAATATTATCTTAGTTATTCCGAATTATGATGATTAAAATATTCTAATGAATCAAACAACAACGATACTGTGATTCTGTGAAGTGTATGTTCTCACATGGTTTGTATATATCAACCATTTATTTCATTCGATTTTTCCGTTTTGAATGAATTAAACTTTTTTCAATTCATTTACCATACTTTTTTGCCTTGCCAGAACGCATACATATGCCATAAATTTTTTTTTCATTTTAAAAATCCTCATAATTATTCAAAAACATTGATTATTTTTTAAAATCGATATTTGATTTCATTTTATGCTGCGAGTGCGAGGATTCGAGTCGAGTCATTCTCGCGTGACTTGAGTTACTTCCAATGATCTATGAAATAAAGCGTTGATGCACAAAATTTGAAAGATGAAATTAAATATTTAAAGCATTCAATAAAATCAAACAATACGAAATGAAATGTATAACAAAAAAAGAAAAAGAAAAGAAATCAATATACATTTATCGGTTCAAAAAACTCAGGTTTCATGCTGCGGGAATGAAGTCTATTGTTAAAACACAATTATATATTCATTTTTAACATATTCAGATCAGCATCTAAATATTTATGCTACATGATTTAATTTTTTTGTTACTATCCAATAAAAATTAGAGATGATTATGAGCTATCTGAAAATGACAAAAATTATCAATTTGAAATAAGTTTAAAAAGAAACCCGCACAACGATTACAAAGCCTAAAAATTACAAAAGTTGTCAAGAAATTACTTCAAAACTGTCATGTTGTAAAAATGTACTAGAATTCATTTTTCTGCCTAACTTCAATCAGAAAATTACAATCAGTCGGTATTATTGCGAGACATCTGAAATAAAAGGGTATAACAAGCTAATAGATACGTTTCTGGTTTACATCGACGATGATTGATGGTTTAACATTAGAAGAGAGAAAAAATCCGTATCATGTGCTATGAAAAACAATTTACGAACGCCCTGTTAATATTTGTAATCAGAACTTCTACTACTTACCGCCAACGCGTCTTAGCAGCATCGGCAGTGAAACGAAACCGCACAGCTGAAAATGTGTATGTAGAGTCGCATAAATTGATTTTTTTTATCTTGTATTTAACTCATTTTTAAAGGGTTATGAAAATTTCAATTTTATTTTTATACGGGTTCATACAGATAATGGCTTCACCTATAAAGAAAGAAGACGCTGTGGATAATAATAGCATTATAACAGGATTCATTAATATTCTAGGATGACTTCCAAATGCACTAAACATCCAATAAAATAACGACGATATTACCAATTTCTGGTTTTCCGTGCTGAAAAGTAAAGGTAACTTGTATTACACATACATACATAACAAGCCCTACGGCAGTCATCCGAAGAGGCTAAAGAGGAGAAAGAGAATAAAATTGGACAGCCCTCTCTGCTCGAATAAATCTTCAAGTGCTTGCCTTGATCCTTTAGCAAACACCACTTTCTCAACTTAATTTACTTTACGTATGCCGGGTGCACCAACGGTAAACCTGATGATAAAACTAATGATAATCTGCAGAACCAGTCAAAATATGTTAAAATTATTAATGTAAAATAATTATTAAAATTGATATTATTCAAAAATGTTTAAAAAAAATACAACGAATCCAAGGTTTCATGCTTCACGCCAGCTGAGGTGTGCTGGAAATGCAAAATTTCAATTGAATCATATTTATTTTATAGAGAAAAGAAAATTGATTTAGATGATGTGATGTTGAAATCCACTGAAATAAAAATACTTAGCTTTGGTCCTGAGTTGATTTTTAATCTCGAGCAGAGGCAGCATTGTGTCGAATTCTCTTTTTGTTGTTGTTTATCATCGACCTATCCGTACCGTCTCACACTCATAATTATCAACCCCGTTTCCTCATTATCATCTGGCCCCATCAACGTGCCAACATTATTCATTCACTAACACTTACTAAAACACTCTCTCCCATTCCCATATGCTATTGTACTCACTTCATGACGAAGAAAATCATTGAGTCTTGAGCACACGCACACTTATTGATGTGATGATTATGATGATTTGCATAGCCATTTTTTTTTCTCGCATCTACTTTCCAATTCCCAAGAATAGTCTTTATGGCTTTTTGACTTTATATTTCGAAACTACTCTATCGCGCAGCACACCCCAGCAAACCACACACTTTCCGTTTGTTCCCCCATCCAATACGAAAATAACAGCCACCACCTCACGAAACGCTGATTAACTTTTCTTTTCCCGTATTCTTTCAAATCGAACATCAAATAATCACATCCAACCAGTTAAAGCTTTAAACCATTCATCCTTTCTTCCTTTTGTTGTGGTAAACGTAAAATTCACTTTAAAATCAGCACACAATTAAAATTTCCACTTAAGCAGACCAGATTGACGCGCACGAAAAACTGGCGCAGCAGCATAATGCGGAGCGAAAAAAAAAACTCGACCGTTCGGCTTGAAACTCCGATCGCGAATGATGAAACTACTAATACCTACTAATAACTTATGTCTATCCAGTAGTTATCTATTAAAAAGGACTAAAAATACTGTATTTTTCTAAAAACTAGAAAATAACGCCTTAAAGTGTGCAATGAATCTATGGTAGTAGACTAACTTTTAAATTTGTCTTTGTCTGATACTTACAAACTGTGAAATGAGAACTGATATGGCAAAAAATTGTCAACGAACCTTTTATCTTCTTTTTTTCACTGCAGTGGTACTGATATACTTTGTTTTTTAATTCATATTCTATTCTTTTACACAAATTAACTTGCAAATAATTTGCATTAGCGTAGTATTATATTTAAACGTCTACTTCATGAACTATGAAAAAAGATTCGGTGGAAATAGCTTCGTTTACTGGTAGTTTGTGAATTTATCTCAAAAAACGTTTTTTAAAAATATTTTTAAGTTTAAAAAAAATGTAAAAAACTATTTTTTACTTTTTTATATTTTAATTTTCTTGGGTTATATAATTGCTCAATGAATTTTTGAGGCATTAAAATAGTTTGGGAAGTTTTATAACAATTATGGGCCGGATTAAGCCATCGGAAGGCTCGGGCCAGTTATTCTGGGTGAGATGAATCGATTTTTTTTCATATGCCATCTCAGCGAACTCATCATTTTTTCAACATTCGATGGAACTGAAATGAGTTCAACATATTTTCTTCAGAAAGGCCAGAAAACGTATTTTAAAGTTGTGATCCCAAATTAATTCAGAAGGCAGTACAGTAGTTTTTCGATTTTATCACGGTCGAAAAATATTTCACCGTGAATATGGCGAAACCGTGAATTGGGCGAAGCTAAAAATTAAAGTGGAAAAAGCATTTTTATTGTCTTTAATCAGTAATTTTTAATGTTTTCAGTAGTGAAAACGTTTTGTATCAATAAATTTTGATTATAAGATGTAATTATCAAAGATTACTAAACACATAGGATCGATTTTTAGTTCAAATTAATCTCTAAAGTAATTTTTAGATTTTTTCTTGAAATAAAACCATGTACAATATCAATTTGATAGTCTACATCTAATTAAAGGGAATTATTTTGTTTTTATGGAAATTTAACAGTATTATGTCGATTTTGAAAAAAAGTTCAATTAAAAATACATCACAAAATTTTCTCCTGCAAATTTCAAATTTTAATATTTTAATCTTCACACCTTTGATAAACCAAAAAGTTTACCTTTTTCGAAAAATATTTTGAAATTTGCTTAAATTGGACCTTTAAAGTGTGTTTCTCGAAATTTATTATACAGGCAGATTTGTTTTTCATATGCAGAAAAACAAAAATCTTAGTCCTTTTTACATATTTTAAGGCAAATCTAGCAGAATTTCACTTTTATCTTCCAAATTTATCCTTCAGGCAATACTAAAGGCTGTCCAATCAGGATTGCGCATGCCACCCTTTCAAATACACAAATCATACAAAGAAATCAGTGACACCAACTTCTTTTCAAAAACGCTTAAATTCACCCACATCTTTATATGATTCACATAACCAAAAAATTTACTTTTTTAGAGCGGCTAACCGAGCACAAATAACAACACTGACATTATCGTGACGCTGAAATACTTAAGTCGATTATTCCAAGTGTTTTTAGAATCCAAATGACGATTTTAAACACTTTACCGCTAAACTAAGCAGTTCAATAGCATTTTCATATTATTGAATACCTATATACCATAACATAAAATATGAAAAACATCATGAACAAAGATGTTCTACGCTTTTGAACGAAAATTAAGGTCCTGGAAATAGTTTCTGAACGATTTCTAATAAAGCGTGATAAAATCGAAACAATAACCGTGATAAAATCGAGCGTGAATTTGGCGAGTATTGATAAAATCGAACAGTGATATAATCGAAAAACTACTGTACCGTCAAACGGGGAATCATGCAACAGTGGAGTTAGATGCAACATTTGTTTACCACTCACATCCCTGTATTTTAAAGTTTTTCATTTTCATTAAAAATTTAAAAAAATCTCCAATAAATGTACAAATTTTACCATTTTTCGATGCCGTAAACAACTTTACCCAGTATGAAGGATTGGCTTAATGATATCACCTACAAACTTTTTCCGGTTTGATCATCCTGTACCAACATTGGTGGTGTAAAAATATGTTTTGAGCAATCACCAATTTTTTATTTATAATTTTTTTTTTATAATTTAGTTTCCTGTCTGGGGTAGCAGGCAACAAAATTTAAAACGAAGAGACACCTTGTAAATCTCGTTCCCATGTGCTGGAATATGACTGTTTTGCATCACGCGTTTGTCAACAAATTTCATTCATCAAAACATTTATTTTTATGATTACAGAATTTCAGCTAGTAGAATTTTTTGCAGTATTTTTTACCCCTAAATGTATGCAGCATCATAATGTTCAGTAAAAATATTTTCAACGGATCCAAAACTTACTGAAATTTTTGTTTTTTTCTGCGTAAAGAGTTTTATCGCATCAAAAATTTATCAAAAACAATAAATTTATATACGTTTTCATTAGATTTTTCATTTCAAACTAAGTCTGTTGCAAGTTACCCCATTTTCTAAGTTTAGTGAAAATCGAAATGTTTTTTGAAAATTAAAAATAACTGATTGAACAAATAATTTTTCTAACTACGTCAATTTGATGTCCCACTAACTTAAAAACTTTTGATGCATAAAGCGTATGATTATGGGTTTTTAAGAAGCCATTGAAGTTGAAAAGTGTTGCATGTTGCCCCAGTTTCCTCAAATAATAATTGTTGAACCATCAAGTGCAAACATCGCGAAACAGTTAATCAGTTGATCGGAAATGGTAACTCTTATTTGAGCTCTTGAATGCAAAAATTAATTCGCAATTTATTCAGTAACTCTAAACTTCTCTGTTTTGGAAAAAATCTAAGATAAACAAATAAATGTTGGGTCTAACGGGTATAAAAAAACACCATTTTCACGATTTTTTTTTCTAGAGCTATCGTTCAAACAAATGTATTCAAATTGGCTGTTTGAAGTAAAAACTACGATTTTTCACTTAAAAATCCGCCATTTTTCACCTCTAAAATCTCCCCAAAGTAAAAAAATCAAAAAAGAAAAACGTTGGGGTCTGGTATTTCATATGTAGAAAATATGTTCCAAATTTGAAAAGAATCGGATAAGTAGTTTCCAAATGACGATGTCCACGGACTTTAAAAATGTGCTTTCGAGAAAAACGCGTTTTAAGTTTTGCTTCAATTGACTTGAAAATTTGACAAAACATTCTTGAAATGTTTTACAATAAGAAAGTAAAAAAAAATCGATTTTTTAAAGTGTTAGACCCTACCCCCCCTTAAGCAAAAACGGGTTTTGAAATTGATTAAAATCGAAAAAATTTTCATGGTGGAAATTGAGAAACAATGTGTACATCAAGTTGCAGTGCGTGCATAACAGATCAAGATGATTCAAAGACCATAAGAGCTTATTTCGTTGTGCTCAAAAATTATAATATTTTCGTCACTTAAGAACCCAGCTGGTTTTTTTAATATCTCTGTGAAAATGATAAGGAGATTCCATTTGTTGTGAAAAATTAATACTATATGAAGTACGAAAGAAATCCTCATGAAAATTTATTTAAGAAAAAACGTACTTTTGTAGTAAAGAGGAGTTCTTATTATGCACCGGGTGCTCGTTATACCCTTATCTCGCCTAATGACGATTTAAATTTTCAATTACGAAAAAGATCATGAGATCAAAAATTAAAAACAGAAACTTTTCTGGAAAAGTTTTTCTCAATATGACAAAAGTTGTAATCTTTAATTCTAATTGGTGATAAGATGTTTAAAAACACAGAATCGACAATTAAGTAATTCAGTTATTATAAAATCAAATAAGGAATCCAAATAAGTTGAGTACCTTCAAAAATTATATCGAGTTCCCAATACTCAGAAAAATCATGAAACTGGAGGAACACCACAAGACTTGAAAATCTCAATGAATTTAATCTCTATCTTAAAATCTAGGAGAAGACAAGTTTAGAAAAATATAAATTTGTGTTTAAGGAATCACTCATGGAAATTCGCAAATCAACTTCGAGAATGTTTTTTATGATAAACATAATCTGAGAATAAGCGATCAATTGGAAAATGATATGCTGAATTAGGGTTAATTATTTCAGCGAGGATAATTATAAAATAGAAGTAGCTCAGAATCAATAACAAAAGACTTTGGTTCTATCAGCTGGAAAAGTTTCTATTGGAATTTCAAATCTTATACAGGATTTGGAATAGAAATTCAAAGGAGAAACTCAGTATGCGATTGCACAATTTTAAGCAACTACAATAGTTTTTTTTCCCATTCTTGTTGTTTTTTCTCTAAATTGATTATCGGAACATTTAATTGCATTACTTTTGCATATGCTCATCCTGGAAACTTGGAACATGCTTATCCTTTTTAAGTAGGCATTCTAGATTGTCCATTTTTATTTGTTTTATGTCCAGCAAAGTTTAAGAAAACTCCTAATTTCGAATGATTTTCAATGCTTTTCTATCACTATGCTTGAGTTTTTTTTTTAAATTTCAATGATTTAAGGTGTTTCTTCTTACTTTCAATAATCTGCTTGGATTTTTTCGTTGAAAAATAATTTAAAATCAAATGTCTAGATTTTGTGTTGAAAATTATTTGACCAGCCCGCTTAAATGCAGGAACAATTCTGCAATGTCTATCCTAGGTAAGAGGCCTCCTTAACATATATTACAGTGAAATTATTCGAGATTTTGTTTCAGGTGCCCCCTTTGGTGTTATATTCCAATTTTCTAGTTTTGTTTTCCATGATTTCTAGAACTTTAAGTAGTATAATTAAGGAATGTACTTTTTTCTCCCTCGGGAGGGCGAGGCAATTGGGGCCCTCCCTTAATCCGGCGTTGACAATACTACTTCCTTAACATACAGTAGGTATATCATAAAGATAAAGTCATAAACATAAGGTTGCGTAAAGTGCATGTAGTGGTTAAATAATTTTTTTTTTCGTCAGATTTTCCGATTTCCGGGATCGTCAAAATGGCCGGGAAATGGACACTCAGGTTTAGATTCGGAAGCATATTCCTATTTTGAACCACCCGACCCTAGAGTACACCCAATTTGAATGTAGGCCTTCAAACGTATAAAATAGGTTTGACAAATATAAAGTTAAGACATCGTTATTGATGACTTCCTGAAAACTTTTCAGGTTAATAAAAGGGATCCCACTGATCATAGTATCCACAGTTCACGCTAGATACCCAAAACATCCTCTTTCTCAAATTCTTACCAATGGTTATCATTGCGCCGACTGCTTCAAGTATGATGAAAATATCCGAAGTAAACTGCGGATTTTGATACTTCAAGCACAAATTCCCCGCCAGCGTTCCAACATTGCGAACTGCCGTATGCGCTACCATTTCCATGTGTTCAGCAATTTGCAGACAGTAGCTGAAGTTAACATCATTAGAGGCTGCCTCGCGCAGCACATCAATGAACTCCGTGAAGGTAATGTTGGCACCCACGGTCAGCTTTCGTTCAATTTTGTAACCACGCAATTCTTCCACCAAGTTGACATCAATAAACACCTCCAAGTCGGGGCTTCTTCGATACACCCCATTGCCAGTGTTGCCAGCAACCAGCATGTAAGGCCTGTTGCTTTCTGTTTTCAATATCGATAGAATATCACTTAACGAGCGCGCTATGTACCACACTTTGTCATCTTTAAAAGTAAATTTCACGGGTTCACTATTTTCGGACAAAGTGTTTTTTGGACAGCTAAAGTAACACCCAGCTGAACGTGTTCCATTACATCTCGGTTCCAAATCCTCTACATCTTGGCAAACACTACGCAGTTTTTCGTCAGCATCACTGGCAAAAGACTTGAATGTATCCAAAATGGGTCGGTATCCGGTACAACGGCAGATGTTGCTATCCAAGGATTTTTCAAGTTCTTCCATCGACGGTCTAGCGTTTGGATTGCCACGCAACTTACTGAACATACTCATCACAAATCCGGGACTACAAAATCCACACTGACTTCCATTGAACATTGCTAGCCTCCGCTGAATGGGATGATAGCCATCGGCCCGCGAGCCCAGCCCTTCCGCGGTAAGGATTTCCGTTTCATGGCAGGAAAAGATCGAAATCAAACACTTGAAATAATTAGTAACAATCGATGCCCAAATTTAGGTCAATTTAAAACACTCACAGAATTGGCAGAGTAAGAAATTCTTTCATGTGTTACGGGATGCTTCTTGGTGATATTAACGATGCAAACTCCACATCCCCCCTCGAGACACATAAACTTGGTCCCACTGAGATGAGCATGATTTCTGATGAAAGTGGTAAGTGAGGTGTCCGCTGGAATATCTTCCGAAACTGAAAACAATTGAATTAATTATTAACTACGTTGAATTACAAAAAAATGTCTTAAACTAGTATGGAATGAAGCCCACTTGTTTGCTGCTTAACCCACCTTGATACAGTTTTCCATTAATGGTAAAAACGATGCTCATCCTTCTGTCGAACTATGTGTGTACTCGCAAGCACCATTGAGCACTGACTGACCGAGGTTAACTTGAATTAGTTTTCCATTTTTCGTTTGCTCTCTTATGGCTTTGAGGCTTATAACTAGAAACATTTAATGATCATGTTTTTATTTCGCTAAACCATTATTGATCATTGCCATTGACGGTATAAAAAATTATACAATGTTTACATTCAATTTACCTTTCAATATCATGAAGCTAGTCTGATTGGTTTGTAACTAAACTTTCGTTTCAGTTAATTCGAACATAATAATGTTATTCTCAAGAACAAAAATTTATGTTCAAAGACCCATCTACACTTCTCGTGGGAATGAACGTGAAAAATCTTTTTTCGTCAATAACTCAATTACGCGACTAAAAGAGATTTGTACAATGGTGGAATCGATGGGGAATTATCACAAGATGTGTAAATAGGCCTTAAGCAGCAACTTTAAACTTATTTTTTGTCCAGCTTAATGTCTAGCCAAGGTTGCCGAAGAAAAAATTGTGTTTTTGAGAAAAAAAAATCTAACTTTCTGTGATTTTACCCAACAGTTCCGGAATGGTTTTTCTGTGATGCGATTTCCTTCAATTTCATTGAAAACTCATGATAAATTGGGTCTTTTTTACATTTTAGTTAAGAAAAATCAATTACCATTACCAATCTTATCATACTTTGCTAATTCAAAGTTAGAAATCTAAATTTAATAATGGCAAAAAAAACTATAACTTTTAAAATCCATTCAAAATTTCCAAATTCTGTGAAATCTGTGAATATTTCAAAATTCTGTGACACAGATTCTGTGATGAAAATACGCTCATAACTCTGTGAAATTATAGATTTTTCTTTTAAGAGGAGAAATCACCATGAATTTGTTTTATGAAATGAATTTGCGGCTTTATCGGTGAGGGTTAAAGAGTTGAAATGAAAGACGGATAGAAGATCAGAAAAAAATTCTAAGGTGATGAAAAGAGCGAAGAGCATTTGAAATAGAAGCTTGACCACATGCTAAATTCTTTGTCCCGCATCAATTAACTGTATTGAAGAAGTAGTACCCAATAGAGAAGGCACTATATTTTTCGATACAGTTAATTATGGATGGTTCGACCGCCATGTGAGTGTGCACATGTGCCGAACGGACAAAAAATTTAGCATGTGGTTGCTCTGTTAAGTCTTCTATTGTGCGATATCGTTCCATCGATGGCTAGGTAGATTTCTTATTTTCGTTTTGTGCGGATGTTCCAACTGGATTGAGTTGTCGCATACGGTCAACGGTCAGAAATCTTGGCCTAACTATTTTCGATTATCGGAACGATGTTTTGTAATTGATTTTTATAGCCGAATTATTTTTATTATTTTAAGAGGAGATCCGCACAAAACGAAAATAAGAAATCTACCTAGCCATCGATGGAACGATATCGCACAATAGAAGACTTAACAGAGCAACCACATGCTAAATTTTTTGTCCGTTCGGCACATGTGCACACTAGACTAGTTCACTTTTCGGCTTTTTTCGCTGATCACAACGCCACTTACAGGGTTTGATCCTCATTCATTTTCAAGAACTCTGGTCGAATTTGAGCTCATTTGAGTAAGTTTCCATCGTGCGCTAGAAGTTTTATTGAAAAAAGTCCATTTTTCTGGAAAATTTTCGTAGATGTGTTCTAGCAAGCTGTTGTTAATATAAAATGATAATTTTATAGTGCTCGGTGATTGGTATGACAAGCATTCGTATGGACCTGTTTTAGATAATTGACTAAATCAAACTGAAAAAATTTAAAAATTCATAAACTACCAACTTTTACAGAAAATTTACTTACAAGTTAAGAGCTTAAAATCAGTAGTAAATAGAAAAAAAAAACATTTTCGATATGAACTTTTCATAAAAAGATAGCCTTATTTATAACCTTTAATTTGATGTATAACACTTAATTATCGCAACAGTACAAGCAAAGATATTCAAACATTCACATCACATTCTTTGAATCATAATGTTGTTTCCATTCAAGTTTTAGCATCATGCAACCTGCAAAACGTGGCATCAAGAGTACTTGCTTACAACTTGATCAAAGCGCGCGCTTTTTTTACCTCCTGGCCCCGTCATGGGGTACTTGATTGAATAAAATATCCTTTCTTGTGCACAAGTTGGTGTGGAGCAAACTTGAATGAAAAATATTTTATCAAATCAAATTTGTTGCATACATTTTTGAATAACTTTACTAGCACTCTTGCGATCTTTAAGTGTTATACATCAAATTAAAGGTTATAAATAAGGTTATCTTTTTATGAAAAGTTTATATCGAAAATATTTTTTTCCTATTTACTACTGATTTTAAGCTCTCAACTTGTAAGGAATTTTTCTGTAAAAGTTGGTAGTTTATGAATTTTTGAATTTTTCCGGTTTGATTTAGTCAATTATCTAAAACAGGTCCATACGAATGCTTGTCATACCAATCACCGAGCACTATAAAATTATCATTTTATATTAACAACAGCTTGCTAGAACACATCTACGAAAATTTTCCAGAAAAATGAGCTCAAATTTGGCCAGAGTACTTGAAAATGAATGAGGATCAAACCCTGTAAGTGGCGTTGCGATCAGCGAAAAAAGCCGAAAAGTGAACTAGTCTAGTGCACACTCACATGGCGGTCGAACCATCCATAATTAACTGTATCGAAAAATGTAATGCCTTCTCTATTGGGTACTACTTCTTCAATACAGTTAATTGATGCGGGACAAAGAATTTAGCATGTGGTCAAGCTTCTATTTCAAATGCTCTTCGCTCTTTTCACCACCTTAGAATTTTCTTCTGATCTTCTATTCGTCTTTCATTTCAACTCTTTAACCCTCACCGATAAAGCCGCAAATTCATTTCATAGATTTTTCTGTTATTTCGGTAATCTTGTGTCTAGCAATGATCAATAAGATAATCGTTAGTAAACATACAAAAGTATGCACACTTTTGTATATTTACTTATTTTTGTTCGAATATTTTTCTATGTTATTAATTGTTTTATTTGTTGTGAACTTTTTAACATTTAACTAGGGTAAGATAAATACCTACCATATCAATAATGTGTTATTTATCATTTATAAAAGGTACTTTAACTCGATTTGCCGATTGGGTCCAATACCAACTGGTGATTGGGGAGGTGCATTAATAGGGATATGTTCCGAAATCAAAATATTGGAATCTTAAATCGTTCCTTGGCCCGCCCAAGGGCTCTATCAACGACCCTCGAGTTGGTATAGATTTGGCATCATTTGATCTAGCCAAAAAGTTAAATCTTCTATCTAGTTTAGCCCTAGCTTTTCTGCTCATCTATTGATTCCACTTCAAATTTTATTTTCTTAATTAAGACATTTTTCCACAAATTTCCTTCGAAGGCAGTAAGATGGCTAACGGCTAACGACAAAAAGTTCTTAAAAGTTATAACTTTTTTGATAAACGTTCAAAATTAGAAATTCAAATTTAGCTAAAAAAAAATAACAATACCAAAAATACACTTTCAACAAGGAAATGAATTTCATACAAATTCAAAAAAGTAATAAAGCTTACTGATAAAATTAATCAAAATTACCAAAACAAATCACAATGACAGTTTCAAATCAATGATCTTTATTAGGCCGGAACAAATTTCAAATCCTTCTTTTGTCACTCGGAGTTTGAACATCGCGAGGGGAGGGACAATAAAAAATAATGCGAAAATCAAATAAATGGGAATGAATTGCACGGAAGCATGAATGCAACAAAAATTGCATACTATATCGTTGCATAAAACCAATAAATAAAGTAAATTTTTATCAAATAATTCAATCAAATCAAGAAAACAAAAGGTGGAATAACTCTCATCTTCTTAAATTTGGTTTTTGGTCTTGTAATCTTTCAGATATTGGAATTTTTTATCGAAATTTTCATAAATTACTTCAAACTTAATTTATTTCCCCCTTCGGGTTTTTTGGAAATTTCGAAGGGGGGAGGGGGGGGGGGGGTGACAAAAGAAGAAATTGATATTTGTTCCAGCCTTATAAGTCATTGATAAATTTCAAAAATGGTGTTCTGAACTAGAAATTTGCTTCGAAAAATATTTAAAACAGTCTAGTTTTCATATTTAAAATAAATATATACAGAATTAAAAAAAATCTGAATCTAAAATAAATACCATATCAACTATAAAACTAACTAGAAATGTACCGAATAGTGGTATTCGTCGAACGGCTGAATACCGAATATTGACCTTTTCAACTATATCGGCCAAACGAATATTCGGACGAACTTAAGCGATTATTTCAATGCCTTCTATTTCTTCCAGATTAATGCCCCTCATGTTTTTTAGTCGATTATTTTCAACCAGATGATATTATCGGATGATGTATTACAAGATATTTTTTAAGTAGTTTTTTTTTTTATTGAATTAGATGAAGGTCAAATTTAAGCAAGATATCTTCAAAATAGTTGTTGAAAAGAACGATGATTTTTAACATCAAGCGTACCATACTTTCAACCACACGTATCCACACGGTCAGGGATTCAGGATGATTTTTGAAAAAAAAAAAATTTAAAAAAGGGCAAAATTTAAGTTGATTTTGAATTTTTTGATAAATCGTTATTGATCACAAAATCTTCAAGTTTTTAAAGAGAAATCTAAGATTTATATTTGATTTAACAAATAATCTAACAACATTTTGGGAAGTTTTTAACAATATCTTATCAAAAATCTTTGCTGGACTTATGAGCAAGCCTGAATATATCCAAAAAATCTGGAATACACTATAATCAAAGTACAAAGCGATACCTGTCAGCATTCTCCTTTACGATCTACAATGAAAGATACGCGGATACACCTTAGATGTTTTACTGAACTAAAAGTTTTGAATGATTGTGTAGTTTTTACAACATTACTATACAATGGATTGTGGGTTCAAGCCAGCCGGAGTATTTCGGAAAATTTGGAATCATGAATAGATTACTTAGGTAACTGGTGGAAGAGTAGGCGTGTCCTGGTACGTCAGGACGTGTTTTGTTTTCGTGCGGAAGAAATTTATTAAAATTTTAGGAAATACCTAATAATTACGAGAATTTTTAATAACTAATTCAACTAGGAATTGTTATAAGTGTGCGAATTTAGTGTTTCTCAGAAAGTTGCACGTGAGGAACATGCACCCCGCCGTTCGTGGGCTGCCAAAAGAAACGGTAGATGTAGTTTGTTTATGGAAATAGTTAGGAGTAATTACAAAATTTCTATTCAAGAAGAAATAATATGCCAAGTATTATGAAAAACCACAAAGTACGATTCTGTTTAATTGGCAAAATGTTTTGCGAAACATAAAAGTTGTGAAATCCTTTGGCTGCAAATTTAGCAATTAGTAAAGTAGCAATGTTTTATTGAAGAAACATTCGGAAGAACTTTATGGATGCTTGTGAGGTTGCATTTGCACCTGCCGTTTTTTTTTTCGTGAATAAAAAAACCACGATGGACCGATTAGTGACGTCTCAAATATTTAAATTCAACCAGTTTCAAAATCACCTGAACCAGGAAAAATTGGATGACAGCACTAGTGGAAACCTATCACTTATCAATGGAGTTGGGTGAGATCGTTTCTATTAGAAAATTATTTCTAAATCATAATCGTCTTAATTTTTGTTTATTTATCCTATATGCCAAATAGGATTTCCCATAAAAAAAACCCTTTCCCCACCTTTCTGAATACAACACCCTGGGTCGCATGGGTTCCCTGCACCTGAAAAGTTCATTTCGTTGTATCAGAATATCCCCTTTATAATTACATTGACTTGTCGCGGTGTGCATTAAGTTACCACACTTATCTTTAAAATCAACACTTGAAATGTGTGTTGTATCCAGATACTTATTTTGACATCTTGTGTTGATTTTAATTACCTATGAGTTGTATCTAGTGTATAAGCCAATGCAAGATGTGTAGTGTGTAGTCACCCAATGCTATGCTATGCTTGTGTAGTTTTTACAACATTACTTTTGAATATTTTACAAATTATCCAAAATCAATTGAAATTTTTTCAAATCTGTAGTGGATACTCGGCCTATTCGACCTATTCAGTCGAATACTTAGCTCAACTATTCGGTGAGCCGAATATTCGGCTTAACGGTTTCTCGGCGGTATTCGGCGCCGAATATTCGGTCGACCGAATTTTCGGTACATCTCTAAAATTAACCGTGCTAAAAATTGTTATTTATAATTTATCTTAATTTAGATTTCTTTTCTTCATTTCCAACGGAAGGGTTAATTGAAAAATTGAAATTAAAATAAAAAATTAATCACGATTGGAAATGTGAGTTTTTGATAAAGAAACAATTGAATGTTTATGTTTTTAAAACACAAAAATTCTGAATTCAAGAACATAGACTTAAAATTCGATATTTATTGAAAAAAACTGTTCTTTAAAATTTGATAAATTTATTTGAAAACAAAATAACAAAATATAAAAATGAAAAAGATCAATTTGTCAACGTTTAGGGAGGATTTTTTTCAACAAACAAGTCTAACCATTATAAACTTATTTATAGAACTTAATTAAAAACTCAAGGGAACAGCATTTTGGCAGTGTTCGGCACAAAAACGCTAATCCGCAAATCGCTAGTTAGTTCGATAACTTTTTGTTAGCGGTTTAATTTTGCCGCTAAATTTTGATTGAGCTAGCGAATCAAAAATATCGCTATTTTTTGGTTCCGCTAAATGAAGAACGCTTACTTCCATTTACTTGTTTCAAATTCACAAATTATTACTGATAGAAGTAGACTTTTTGTCATTTGACAAGTAAAGGAGACATCGGGCATCATTTTTAAACCAAAATGCGCTCCAAGTGAAAATGGTCACTGCGAATGGTCTCAGTGCAGAAGTGCCTCATACAGATTAACTTTTTTTTCTTAAAGTACTTAAATTCTTTTCTCAACATTCTCAGGCAAGCAATTCAATAAATATTGTTAAACAGTATTAAACAATTTTAAACATCATTTATACAATTCAAAGCTAGAAGGTCAATTTTTAGATACTGTTTTTTGCTTGCAAAAGTACAGTAAACGGCCTACTTGATCAATATTTTACATGACTTTAGCATGGTCGTCCACATGCGGTGATTTGTTGAAATGTGCTTTTTAAGTTAATCGATGGATTTTCAAAAGCTTTTCCAAATTTCTAAGTTTTTTTTAGATCTCACATTACTATCTCACAAGGCAAGTCTCGAATAATAAATGATGGAAAAATTCGCTATTTACAACTTGTTTTAAGTGGATGAGATATTTACTTTTCACAAAGCAGTTTTTACAAGTATTTCAAATCAGGTAAAATAAATATAAGATAGTATCACCATAGAATGAATTTGCATTTTTATTTCATTTAGTTTTTTAGATACACGTTTGGCAATGCTCCTATCATGAGAATTTCGCATTACTATGTTGAAAGTTTGACAAAAAAGTGGAACCTGGTCAAAGATTTTTCTGGGCATAATAAACAATCTGCACTATGTTTGTAAAGTATTTGAGCAAACGAATTGAGATGCAACCATAATCCATGCTGTTGCCATCCTGTTTACGTTATTGTTTATCAACAGTTAGCGATTAGCGCTTTAAGCTTGAAGCGATAACTATTTCCGCTCATTTAGCGGTTTTAATTAGCGATCGCTAAATTTGAATGAGCTAGCGATTTAACTAGCGCCGCTAATTTTTCAATTAGCGATGCCGAACACTGCATTTTGGTGCATATGTTTTAATGTTTTATTTGGTAGATATTAGCGTCCTGAACTCGAGTCCTTTGTCAATTCAGACTATCTATCACATAAAGTTTTGATTACATATATGGAGTTTTAAAATGTGTCAGTTTTAAGTGAAATCAATCATTGTAAACCGAGGGCTAAAGCAATTGGTTAGCAAAAGCACGTGCACGAATGTTTTACACCCAAATGCTGACAAAACCGCATTGCCTCATTATGGATGACGACACGCATGTCAAAGCAGACTTCCAGCAGCTTCCGGGGCTTCAGTTTCTTACTGCTCCTCATAAATTTGATGTTCCCTAAAGGGTGTCCATGATGAAATTGCCACACACAAAATTGGAATGAAAAGAATGAAAAATAACTATTAAATTTCATTAAACATCTTTCATTACCATTTTACTCGTATTTTATTTACAGCCCATACGCAAATGTCCGCACATTGACCTTAACCCCGGCCATAAGAATCTGCAAAACCTTTGAATCAACCGCTTTTTTGCGTGTGAACCTATACTTTCTTCAGTTCCTCGACTGTCTTCACTACCTTAGGTCGTTTAAGAAGGTGCTGCTTCATAATCGCCCAGTTCTTCTAGATGGCATGGAGCTCCGGAGTGTTGGGAGAGTTGAACATTTTCGGCACGAAGTTGACCATATTGTCCACAAAGCACTCCAGCACGTCCTTGGGGTAGTGGCATGAGGCCAAATCCGTCCAGAAGATTGTTAGGACGTTGTGGGCCTTTAGGAGAGGAAGCACCCGCGTCTGGAGGCACTCTATCATGTACATGTACTGTCCCTTCATCGTGTCCTGGGTCACGAAAGGTGCACTCCGCTTCCCGCACGTGCAGATGGCTTGTCAAACCAGGAATTCATTCGCAAATTTGGACATCTTCCGAGTGAGGACATGCTCCGGAACGCTGAACTTATCATTGGCCGTGAAAAACAGGTTGCCGGGAATCTTTTTGAAGTCGGCCTTCAGTTATGTTTCGTCGTCCATGATGCAGCATTCAACTTTTGTCAGCATGTTGAGGTACAACTTCCTGGCACGGGTTTTGGCGGACTTGTTCTGCTTCTCGTTACGATTAGGGGCCTTTTATACCTTGAACGTTCGAAGCTCAGCCTTAGTTTTGACCTTCTGGACAAAACTTCGGCTTAGGTGCAACTTCTTAGTTACATCGGTTGAAGTCCCAACTACGCGGTTGTGATTTTTGGTGTTGTACGGAATACTTCCTTTAATTCTGGGCTTCTGATCGGTGGTCAATCGTTCCTCGAACCGATTAATCAGTCGCGACACCGTGGAATTCGCGATTCCCAATGTTTTAGCGATGGAACGATGCGAGAGATCCCTTTTCTCGTAATGAATGCGCTAGATTTTTTCACGCACGAGCTGTTCTTTTGACTTGATATCCGCGATTTTGATCACAGAACTGCAGGATGTAAACAATGCACTGTAAACTAAATCCACCCAAATTTTCGTTAAATTCTACCCAACGATAAAAAAAGTTAGAGCAATTTAATAGTGTGGCAATTTCATCGTGGACATCCTTTAAGACGTTCGCAAGCAGAAGATGTCAAAATTTGCTAAAAAATACATGATATGGCATGCAATTTGTTCATGTGGAAAAAGGAGGAATGCTTCCAAAACCTTTTTCTTCCACTTTTAAAGCAACACAAAGGTCCTACGATCTTCTGAATCCCCCAAACACACCGGAACTGCGGCCAGTCAAGAAATACTGGAACAGAAACTTCGCAAAAGAATTTGAATAAAGAGCAATGTCAAAAAATAAAAAATATGTTAAAAAAGTAAAAAAAAAATTTCAAACAAATCGGTTGAATGGTTCATTTCTTACAAATATTTTCTTCTGATCCAATTTGAGTCGGGACAGACTTTATTTTGGTGGTATCTAATACTTTTTTTACACTTTCAAAGGAAAAAATGTTCAATTTCAGTGAAAATTTATCGATATTTTCTTTCCTCTCATAACTCATATAATCAAATATAAGAGTAATAACCATCAAATAAGCTTTCGGATTCTGCAAATTGCTGGGTTAACAAATTGGAAATTTTTGAAGTTGAAGTTTGGAGCAAATATTAAAAGTTGTCTTTTGAACGCTTTTCGTTTCCAAGGATTTTCTCAAATGTTTTGATACTTGAATAATGTTTTTTTTTATAATAATATTTTTCAAAAACTATGTTGTTTAGAAATAAATAGTTCGATCCACTGCTGATATTGGATTTAACTGCACGTACTCGGGTTTTTTTTTAATTTAATGTCACTTCTACTTTATGCTCATCAGGGTTTTTCACGTATACTCATTATCAAATTCAATCGTTTAGCCGGTACTGCTCCCTTGTGTTTCCTACTAGGCGCAATATTTTCTCTGCAGTCATCGAGGTACCTGTAAAAATGGAATATTTTTTTGAAAATATTGGTCAACCTTTTAAATAAAAAACAACTTTGGAAAAGGCGAGTCATAATAAAGATATCATAAGAAGAAGGGAATACTCGTGTGAGCCTATACCATTGATAAGTTATCTGATATTTTTGAGAAAATCACATCACATTAATTTTGAAAGCTTCAAAAACCCATAGTTTTCTGAATCATATAAAATTCGAATTGCATAGCTTTTTTACTCACCCAAACTTAGCCAAACATCATCCAGTCCGGCATCCTTCCTCGCTGCTCGTATTGCATATCTCAGGGCGCTGACGACCGATATAGACAAATCGTATGGCGGTTCCCCAGTGGCCTTCGACCCTAACACTCCAACCGGGTTGGTCGAATTCTGCAACAAGTGAACTCTAAAATCCGTTGGAATATCTTTCGCTCCTGGTGGCTTATAATTCCAAGTTCTGGTATTTGTAAGAGCTCCAGAAGCGTTATCGTAAACCAGCTGCTCAGTCAGAAAGTATCCTATACCCATTACGAAGGCGCCTTCGACTTGCCCAATGTCGATCCCTGGACTGAGACTTTCTCCCGTATCTTCAAGTATGTCAACCCGGGGAACACGAACTGTACCAGTGAGTACGTCTACCTCCAGCTCTGTACAGCAGAGTGCGTGAACCACATATCGTTCGAATGAATCTGCCCTGGTGAAGAAGTGAGCCGTTAGACTGATGTTTGCCGCAAAACAGGCATGCGCCAGAGCTTCCCAGGACATGGACGGGTTAAGATCGCGTACCGGTTTCATGCGTTCCTTAAGGATTTCACAGGCGCCGATTACTGAGGCAGCCACACATTCGCTAGAGATGCTGGCCGAAGTTACGGTTGCATTCGGAGATGAAATACTCTCAATGGGTTTGATAATGATTTTTTCAATCGGAATGCCGAGAGTGTAAGCTGCTACCTGCACAACTTTGGTGTTGAGACCTTGTCCCATTTCAATGCCACTGTGTGTTATAGAGACAGTTCCGTCCAAATGGTGAATGGAAACCAGAGAGCTCATTCGCTCGAAGTATGGACAGGGGAATTCCAGTGGAACAACTGAAATTCCTCTCTTACGCCAACGGTTTGTTTCATTGAAATGATCAATACTGGCTTTCCTACCGACGTAAGAGATGTCTTTGAGAAAAGTTGGTAACATTTGACGGATTTTGTTATCCGGCGTCATATTAAGCACTCGTACTTCAAGGGGATCGATTCCAGTCACATGAGCTACATGGTCCATTATATTCTCGATCGTAAACGTTCCTTCTGCTTTCCCAGGAGACCTGAGATAAGTTGTGCTTGCCACATCGGTTACACAAGCCTTCGGAAGAACAATCCAAGAACTTTCGTCGTAGACATTTTTAAATGCTAGCCAGAAAACTAACTCCAGTGCTTCGTTCCGTGAACATCCCATATCTTGGATGTACGTGTTTGTTAGTTTGACGATTTTTCCGTTTTTGTTGACATCGATTTCATACTCATTCCAACAGGGAGCACGTTTCCCAATCGCAGACATAGTAGATTCAATTGTGTGAATAAGCCGAACGGGGCGCTTAGAAAGGTGTGCTGCCAGAGCACATGCACCCGACGTCATCGCAGCACGAGTTATTTTACCTCCGTATGCTCCACCAATACGTCTAAGTTGATAATTTATCTTATGTTGAGGAATGTTGAGCATTCTCGAAATGGTGACGTGAGTTTGCTGAGGCCATTGCGTCGAGCTATAGACATCCAATCCATCTTCTTCGTTTGACACACAGACGCAGCCGTGTGTTTCCAAGGTATAGTGATATTGAGGACCGGCATAAAAATTTCCCTTCACCTTAATATCTCCTGTTAAAGAAGGATCAAAATTGGGCCCAGGACCCCTTGGTGGATAGTCAAAAATTCGATCAGTTGCATCGGCCTTCAACACATCTTCAACCGATGTAAAAATTGGCTCTCCCACACCCGGACTGTACTCAATTTTTACCAACGAGGCTGCCCGATTGGCCAAATCCAAACTTACTGCAAGAATTATCCCAACAGGCTGTCCATAATAGAGCACGTTTCCACTGCACAGAACCTCCTCTGGAAATCCTGGAGTAGCCAAGGGAAAATAATGGTTCACAGACTGCTTCATGGGCATGAAATCGTTCTCCCCTGGAATGTTCTTAGCTGTAAAGAACGCTTCTACTCCTTCCAATGCCAAAGCTTCCGAGGCATCGATTTCAACTAACCTTCTCTTGGCTTTTGTTGCCAACACAAAAGCACCATACAGTTCATTATGTAACTTCGGCATATCTTCAATATACTTAGCTTCCCCGGAACATTGGACCAATGCTTCAATCTTCGGTATGTTACGACTCACCGGCCACTTTCTAGGGTACGTATCGAATGATTGTGCTCCCGACGAAAGGGGACGTTCTAGTGGAGCCGATCCCGTGCGATATCTAAGCCCAACTTCAACTTTCACCTGTTCAGCGACGTTCAGAACAAATCGATAAAACAGAGCGACAGCCACTTGTTTTCTGAAAGCCGGATTCGGCTCCGGTAGTATCCAATCGGGTGCCAGTTCTGCTTCCAATGTTTCAAGAGCGTACTGAAGAATTTCTTCTGTAAAAAGATTTTTGGCAACAATTACATGCTCCGTTCGGGTTGCATGTGTAAACTGAAATTAAACGAAAAAAATGTTGTTAGTTTTCATTATTTCTAAGAGATGAATGAAAAAATTATAAAAAAAAATCTAGCACGAAATTCCAGACATGTATCTAAGTTTTAAGTTTTAAGTTTTAAGTTTTATTGATTAGATCCTAGGCCTCAGCCCTTTATCTTATTCTATAATATAAATGACACTTAATAACTACAGTAATTGTTAATTTGTAAAAGAGCACTGCACAATTCTACTTTTGATTTGTTCTCTGGACATGCTTAGTCGAATAATATCGACGTTTGTGTTGTAAAATGCCATCATTCGGTACATTGGTTCGTTTCTGGCGTAATTCTGGATGCGATTATCCCAACTGATCTACAAATCAAAAATATTCAAGTGCATGTTAGGAACATGTATTTTTTGTTCATTCGTCATTTTGATTGAAAACATTGCATCGTTGAAATTGGTTCTACAATGAAATGTCAAGCTAATCATTTTAAATCATCAAAATAATTCTAGAAATCTTCGATTTCTAAATGATCAAAACTCTGAGACAAAAATTTGTGATAGTAAGTTTAATTTCTATAATGCTGAATCTGAAATGCTATACAATAGAAAATGTAAAGAAAATGTAACTGGTGTGAAGAAGGTAAAGTAGAAAAATAAAAATGCCAGTGTCAAAGGTTTTTTTTCCGCCGATTTCTTGGATTTCTTCAAGACGAAAGCAAGTTTTGTTCAACAAAGGAATCAAATCAGTTAAGTACAACCACTGATCACACTGACATGAAACTTAGAACAAAAATTCGACCATTCTCTGGCTAATTTTTTTCGTCAAATTCTCCAGGTTCGCAATACCGACGGTTGGTGGTGAACCTCAAAACTTGACAAAAAAAGGCCCTGAAATTGCCTGTTTTTTTTTCAAAGTTGGATGGCACTTTCTAACTGGGATACCATTTCTTCAAATTATTGGAAAAATTATCCAACAAACGAAATCGAGTGACCAGTCAGTATGGTCAGTGGTACAACTTAGAGCATTAGTCATTTTAAATTTCATTATATAAAATAGTAAAAAAGCTTAACTCTATTATTGAGGAATGTACGATCGAGACTTCTCGTACCGACTCGGGTCGAAAGACCGATCAGCCACTGTTGGGCTAAACATACACACATACATACAAACAGTAGATCATGTAGAAAACTTGGCTTAAAAATTAATTTTAATGAAGTTTCCTTATTGAAGCATGCTTCATTTAGAATTGAAACAAACTTTTGCTTATATTGTGGCGCTCCTGGTGGATGGATTTGGAAGTTCTTTTCGTCCACGTGTGGGGAATTTTGTCAGCTTAACGTATGTACTTTTGACATTCTGCAAATAGACTGTAATTTGTAAACAACTAACCTGGAAGCCGAAAGAAAGGCAAAAATTGTGCACAGTTATTTTGAAAATCCATTGTGGTCTGCATCTAGGCTAGCTAAACAGCTGAAATTGTCCAGAAATACCGTATAGCGCGTTATTAAACGGTATAAGGAAACATTGACAACAGTTTAGAAACCTCAAGCCAATCGTCGGAGTGGAACTGTCGACCGGAAACCGCGTGATAAGATTTTGAAGACGATTAAGAGGAATTCCAATCTGTCGGAACGTGTTTTGGCCAGAAAATTCGGTGCTGCCCATAGTGCCCTGAGAAGAATTCGACTCCGGGAAGGAATTAAGTCGTATCGAACTAGCAAACAGCCAAATCGATCCTTAAAACAAAAAAGTGTGGCCAAAATCCGTGCCGGAAGAAATACAACCAGGTGTCGACCAAGTTCGACGGGTGTCTTCTGATGGAAGATGTAACCTATGTCAAGGCTTACTTCGAACAAAACCCAGGTCAAAAATTTTAGTTGGCAACGGCAGCCAAATTTAAAATTGTTTTTTTTTCGTCAAATTTGCACGAATATTTATGATTTGGCAGGGCATTTGCTGCTGTGGCAAAAAAACGAAAGTTTTAGCAGTTTTAGTTACAAGTAAGACCGGAACAAATATCAAATATTTCTTTTGTCACCCCTCCCCCTCCCCTCCTTTGCTTTTTGCGAAAATCCCGAAGGAGGGAACCATTAAAGCTCAATATTTTATTGGAAAAATTGATAAGTTCTTGTAGACATAAGTATTGGATGCAAGCTTTTGTCCAACTTGTTGAAAAGATGGATAAATTTTTTTTCAAAGACCAACTGCCCCCAGGTCCGCTCAAATGAGAAATACTGGGCAACCATGAAGAGGAGACTCATGATAAAGAGATAGGTTGTCAATAGCATCAATCAGATGAAGACCTGGTGGAATAAGATAGCTAAAACGATGGACAAAGAAGGTGTGCGAAGCCTTATGAGCCGTGTTACAAGAATAATTCGAGAGCTTCTTCGAAACCGTGACGAATTATTTTATCCGCATTTTTTCTTTAATGTATGAAGAAAACGTTACATTTGTATAAAAACGATTTTTAATTCAATAACAAATAAATAAAAACAGACAATTGTTTTTGTTTTAATTCCATCTGAAGCAAGCTTTATGTGAACTTGTTTATGGATATACTTTTAACACCTAAATGCACAGCCTGGAAAAATTGATCCTAAAACTTCAAACAGCTATAACTTGCCAAACACTGGTCCGAATTCCTCAACTTTGGTTTTGATT